>NW_010396886.1:0-1405 GCF_000710305.1 Buceros rhinoceros silvestris | reverse complement strand
AGAGGACAGTAGATAGAGCAGAGGGGAAAAGCAAGATGTCCTCAAATCTGTCAACACGCCCCCTTTTATGACTTCATTCAAGGAGGCGTGTCCTCCTTCCCAGAAGCTTGGAAAAACCACAGCTCTCTGGGAAGAAGAAAGCCAGACAACAGAAGAGCATCTGGTTCCACCATGTTGGACCCAGGACATCTCCCCAGCACCCTGCCTCTGAGTGCCTGGCAGCACATGTAGGCTCCAAGGCCAGGACCAGCCTGTAGCCAACTGCACCTCAGAATTCTTTGAAATAAAGGATTTTTTTCCCTATAGATTTGTTCAAGAAGTTCTTTGAAGCCATGACCCAAACATTCCCCACATCTGGTCTTGAGGCATTTTAAAGCAAAGGTTTTCCGCATGGGAAGTGCCCGTTTCCTTTTCTGGTTTTGAACTGATTGTCATTAACATTATCCCTGGGAGAGGAAGTGAATAGTTCATCTATATTCACAAAACCAAATGTAACATATAGGATTTTATAGACTTTCTCTGTAAAACTCTCAGTATCTGACTTTCTACTCTGAGAAGTCCTGGTCTATTTTGTCATTCTTTGTATAGAAAGTGACTGGTTTGGTTTTCTTTCCTTAAAGAAATTGACCCCTATCCCCTCTTAAACTCCTCTAGTTCTACAAAATTCTTTTGACTTAAAAGGGCAAGAGTCTTATTAGTCTCACCAGATTGCACTGAAATTTGCAATCTTTATTCATGTAAGTTCTATTAAGGGATTTTACTGTGTGCCAGTGAAGCAAGTAGGGTGCTTCTCTCAATACTGTGAAGGGACTACAAGTTGCTATTGTCTGTAGGTTTTGTAACCACAGCTTCAACTTGGCCTTGTGTTCCTGTGTCTAATCCTGCAATGTCACACCATCTCAATTCCTGTATTCCCAGAGATGAGTTTGGATCACGTCAGTTTAGTCAGTTTGGGTTTGCGTAGTGGTTTTGGTTGTTCAGTTAAGAAAAGGTCTGAAACAGAAGAATGCAAAAATTCACAGGTGGTTAGCGTGGCATTATTGTGGTTTTGGACTCAGCTGTAAAACTCTAGCTAAATTTTACAGTAACTTAGAAAAGTACTTAAAGCCATATTATCTTAAAGGAAGGTTAATTGCTCCCAATCTTATTACTTAAACAAAAGGGCGTACCGGCACATGCTACGTGCAATCACTTGGTTTCATGACTCATTAGATGTCAAGCTGTTGTTGCTTGCAGTTATGGATAGCAAATGTGAGAATAAAAGTCTTGGTTTTGCACACAAAGAACTTCTTCATTTCTAAACTGTTGGAGAAGTACAATAACGTAAATTAATATTTTGACTCTGAAAGGGATTATCAGAAAGGATTCTGTTCTACCCCAAAAGGAAATGTGTGGGCGTGACCCC
>NW_010396885.1:0-2591 GCF_000710305.1 Buceros rhinoceros silvestris | reverse complement strand
TTTATTTCTTTCTCTCCCTTTTCCAGTCCCGGTTAACTTTGAAAATTATTGTATTTTGGGGGCGTTTTACTATTAAACTTTTTCGGTTTCTATCCCTCATATATATAGTCTGTGTGTTATCATTTCCTTTGCCGGACTAAAGCCTTAATGAGGCTAACATCAAAAGTTTCTCTTGTGTGTGGTTTGGCTGGTTTGCTTTTCCAGTCGACACACTATTTCGTCGCATCCCTTTTGGTGGGAAACAGCTCCCCTTTTCAACCTGCAACAGGGCCCCATCTTGATAACAGAGATATAATGCCACAACTTATAGCTGAAAAGTCATTATATACATCCATCTCCCCACCCCACATGCACACACAAGGTTACAGAGAGAGATATGCTGAAATAACGCTATTAAGATTCCAAAAGCAAACACTCAGATATGAAGATATTTAGAGTATTGTAGTGAGTTTTATTTTACTTGCATATCTTGCTTTTCTGAAATAACAAAAAAACCTCTGGAGATGAATTTTGCTTATCATAAAATGATAACTGTGTAGTTAGAGGGGCAGGGGCCTGTACTGCAATGATAGGAAGGATCTCTCCACAATTAGGGCAGCTGAATAGTTCTTGCTATATTTGTAACAGGTAGATAGTAATTATCAAGCCTTCTTTTCATGAGGCTTAATTTGAAGACCAGATCCAAAGAGGTCAGCTCTCACTATAATTAAGTCAAAGGCAACCCTGCTTTGTGTGAAGAGCTTTGATGAGTCAGGCCCAATTTGGTATCTGAGACGACTTGCTAAGAGAGGAGCTTGGTGCTGCCTTGTGTGCAGTAGCAAAGCTGGTTAACTGAGGTCCCTGACCTCTCTCTCTGACTGTTTAAAACCTCCCCATAATACACTTTACTACCCACTCAGTTAAGCCGATTCAGCCGTGTACATGGATTCATGCTATAAGTCAGACCAATGATAGCATTGGCATTAAAAATAATAATACCTTTTTGGTGGTTATTCAGCATTTTTTATTTGTTATTCAGCCTCCTAATTCCCATCAGGTGGCTTACAGCATAGCCTTCATAAGCAGCTGAGGGTGTGACAAATTCTGTTGAGGAACAATTGATTGCGAGGGGACTGGAGTCAAACTGATGTAATAGTTTAGCCACTAGAGAAACTGTACAGCATGGCGACACCTTATAGCCTGGCTCTGACAGGGCTGGTATCAACACTGAAGCCAATTAGCCCTGCTGGGCTCTGGGCAGTCAGATGTGGACCCAGGTCAGCTACTTCTCCATTACACCCACCAGTGCTCCCAGTTCCAGGAAAACGTAGTACAGAGGCATCTGCACTGACAGCCCAAATCACTCGCTCTAGTACTATGGGGTTGGCTTTCATGGCTTCGCTGTCTGCAAGAGCAGCTGGGCTGCTGAGCCTGAGCTAGCCTTGGAGACAGCACCAGCTGTGGTGTGCTCTGCCTGCCCCAAAGTCCAGCTGGATTCATGCTGGCTCTGCAAAGGGTCAGCTTACAGATCTGTACATCCATGACATTTTTAATCTTCAACCTGCATACTCCATCTGTGAAGAACTGAGAGACAACAGTTACTCAGTTCAGGTTTTAGTAGCATTTAGTAAGATTGTATAGTTGGATGCCATGAAAAACTCAAAAGGAAATGAACTGTTCTGTCTTCAGACCATAATTTTAATGTTTTTCTGTAAATGAGATATCCAGCCATGTAGGGGAAAACACAGTGGTGGGTGCTTGCTTTTTTAGTTAGTACTCTATCCTTTATCCTGAATGATGCAGAGGTCCTATAGAAAACAAACAAACAAACGAGAAAAACCCACCCAAAAAACCCCCAGAACCAAAACCATATTAATTAAGATTATTAACTTTCCCAGGGCATGGGAACAAAACAAGGCAAGCAAATATTTGCAGGCAAACTCTAACTTTTAAGGCATTACCGTGGCAACCACGATTTTCTTTATATGTACTGCTTCCTCATTTTTACAAGCTTATATGGACAGCCTTAGATGCTGTCATAATCCTGTCATTATTTGTGTAGCTACCTGGCTAAGAGTACCTTATTGAGAAGAATTTTAAAGCATGGAAGATTGTGTTCTGCCATGATAGAAGTAAATTGAAGTTAAGAAAGAGTTTCAAAAACGGTATGGAAGAGAAAACAAATCTTTATTTGCAGGTGCATGAAGAGCATATTAGGGTAGGTTGTGTTCGTTGAAAGAGAACGAGGGAAACAACAACAAAAAAAGTGTATCTAGACACATGAGGACAGAAATATATATGGCCTTGGATAAACCATGCAATGGGGATGACAGAAGGACACATAAGGACGTGTAGTCTACTAATAAGGAGATGGCAGAAAAGGCAGGATATGAAGATTTCATTACAAATTTAAGGCTATAGGGAAAACATGGGAATGTTTTAAGGCAATGGCAATGGGCTTTTTTTGAAAGGGACTGAGGTATACATCTGTGAGATAGCGATACCAGCAAAAGAGAACAGGACAGAAGAACTGGAGAGGCTGGCACTTTGTAAACTATCTTAGTAGAAGTTAGCTGCTGTGTCAAGAATTGCCTTTTAAATTAAAACATCCT
>NW_010396884.1:44957-49538 GCF_000710305.1 Buceros rhinoceros silvestris | reverse complement strand
AAATATATATATGAAGTTATTAATTTTAGACTAGTGAGCATTTTTGTGCCTCTCTGAATATATACACAATGAAAAAGAACGCACTGGTAGATGCTGATAAGACAAAGATGTGGATTCCTGAAAAACCGGAGTGAACACTTTCAGTAAATGGTGTGCATCACTACACGTAAGTGGCTCAGATAGGAGTTCAGAGGGGAGTGACTCCCTTGCATGACAGGCAGTTAAACAGATAGTTTTGTCGAGCTAGCTCGCTGTCGAAGGTTTATATACTAAATAGAATTAGCATCAGTTCTCAAACGGTTAAAGCACTGCAATCTGCTCAGGTTTCTCAGAGGCAATGATTCTGAGAGTTAACAACAGGTTTAGCAGCCACACAAGATTAAAACGACCACCAGAAGTCCAGCCTTTCGCCAAAATAGGCCAAACATCATGTAGTCTTGTTCATAAACCTATCAAACTCCATTTTTTTTCTCTCTGATAATCTCTCGGAAGGCTATTTCAAAAGACTGTTTAGTCCTTTCGTGGCTAGTACCATCTTCATTTCACGAGCAAGTTTATTGACAGGAAGCTTATACCCAGTTATTTTTGAGTAGTGCACAAAAGTCACTCAGATGTTTCATCACTCTTCTGTTGCATGTACAGAGCTATGAAGTATCCGCTTAGCCTGAGTTTTCTTAGACAGGTAAAGATGACTTTTTGAGGTCTTACATTGTAAGCAAAGTGTAAGTGGATTCCTGGTGTAGTAATCCACCTGCAGAGCAAGGAAGTAATGTTGTATTTCTTCGTTGTATTTTCGGGATGATAACTCTGACAAAGAATTAGGAGTCATTGAAAAATTCAGCACACTTCGTAGGTACCAACGACACCAAAAACTCGTTTCTCTGTGTTATAAATAGAAATCCTTCTTCAGCAACAATAATAGGTCTGGTGCTGCTAATAGCTGTCAGTGTTGTACTGAATGGGTGAGATTTGCAGGTGAGATTAGTTTAACTGAATGTAGATACCCTTGGTATAGATACACAGGTATGAGCTGGTTATTTCAGTTTCCATCACAAGACCCTATGAGAAATAAGTCCTTTAGGATATAAAACATCTAGTTGTTTCAGAAGTCTACTCAGAATGAAATGGTTTGCTCCCCAGAAGGACTTATGTTTCCTTACTGACCATGAAGATAACCTTAGAAAGAAGTCAGCTGATGTTAGCTGAATTGAATAGTCTCCTGTCTGTGTTACCTGAGGATGGCTTCAGACAACAGCATCTCATCTAAACCTGCGTTTAACTCTTCAGCTTGGTGTTCGTATTTGCTTTACACTCCCAATCCAATAAATGGAAGGGACAGACACCTCTGAAGAGCAATAATTGCACAGAAGACCTGCCTCGGCCTCTGTGAGTGCTGATTATTCACCCTCACTTACAGAAAGAGACTACACAAGGTGCCTATGCATCTCACTTCGCCACCGTAGTTTACTGTCTAAAGTTACACGGCATAAGGACGGGCTAGGAAATGTGATCATATATCCGTTCATTTTACAAAGACAACCAAATAGCATATCTCTGTTGCTCATGCACCTCTAGGTTAAAAAGTCTCAATCAGTGTCGTGAAATCAGCGTATTGAAATAATACCATGCAATGGAGGTGTATTCACACACTCTAAGTCACAAATAGTACATATTACACACGTAGTAACTTAAATAACAGTTTTCAGGAGATACAGCAACTCTTGGAACCATATCAAAATGCATCAATATAAACCATTTGCCAAACCCTCCTAGAGATGAGGACTGCATTGCAGACAACTGAAAAGGAGGTGGGGCAGTGGGAGGGTAATTTCCTAACACGGATTATTCACAATGAATAATTCAGCTAGTTCTTTTTACAACACGCTTCCACCAGCTGGCTTTTGTGTAAGAACTTCAAAGTATTTCAGTCTGAACTGATTAAGACTCTACACTACACTGATCTGGGCGTTAGAAAAAATTGCTGTTCTCCAAAAGCAATGACACTTGAGCAATGCAGTTTTCTTCTCTTGACAAGTCCATGAGAATATATCTTTGAAAATTAGGACATTTTTGTTGATCTCAGATGCAGAAGTATTTTTATGTTGGCTTTCCTTTACAAGGAAAGTACACGTTGAATTACAGACTTGCTGATATTTCCCTTATAACAGTATCGCCTTGGATCACTGAAATCAGGTTTTTTTCTAGCTGAAGATGTGGACATTTCACAGCTAATGAAGAAAGTTATGTGTGAGGGAAGTTCAACAAGAGCAGTCTTTCCCCCCACCCCCCGCCTCTTACTGAAATCCCTTGCTAAGAAAAGGAAATCCCCCCTTTTTCCCCCTTGGCAGTAAAATGCTGTAAGCAAGGACTATACTGGTGCTAAATATTATCAGCTGAGTTCCAAAGTGATGTATAAACAGAGTTCAAAGGCAGAAATAAATTTACATATGCATTGCTGGCATAGTTTCTTTTATCACTGCAGTATTCTATACATTAATCTGATGCTGGAAAGCTCCTCTCTCTGTGGCTTGCATTTGAAACCCAAACTAAAATAGAAGAAATAATTTCTGAGGCCACAAATGGGACTTTGTGGAGACAGCACACATTAGGACTGAGGGCCTGGCAATTGCTTCTTACTTCTTCCCTTATTTATACTGCTTATTTAATCACTCTGTACTTGGAGGTCTGGCAATTTCTTTCTCTTTTGTCAAAGCAGCTGGGGCATTTTGTGATGCCTCTCGGTGGGTGCCTCACTGCACTCCAAGACAAACATTATTTTACCATTGTGGGAAAAGTATGTCTCATCCTCACTTATAAGAATAACTGTCTAGCCAGCTTTACCATCATGGTGACAAAGAATTTATCCAATGTTTGGGTAAACTATCTCATGTCCGTGTGAAAACCAAGGATATAAGACATAATAATGACGGACTAGAGTTACCAAACACTGAATTTAGTTTAGAGCAGCACTTGAATGTTTACATGTACGTGGAATGTCCCAGGTTTAAACATTTCCAAATGCAGATGGTAGAAGCACGTGTGAGAGATTTCCACTGTTTTCCATTTCTTCCCCCCCCCCTCCCCAAGACTTCTACATGTTGGATTTTCGACTGCTGATTTTCGGTGGACTTGTGGCAAATTATGTGACTACAAGAGGGGTACCTCTATGGTTTGGGTTTCCTTGTAAAATTATGGTAACTGCAATTGAGATTGCAATGACAACTCTGAGACTGTAAAGCAAAATTGAAATGGAAGAAATATTCTGAGTGATAATTGAATATTATATTTGGAGAATGAAGGTAAAATTTTTAACCTCAAAGGTGTTCCTTTAAACCCTGAAAGCAGCTGATAATTTGTATTCTCAGGAGACTTGTGCCATTCCCAAAACAACACAAAAACCCCAAATATTTACAGCAGAATCTGTTAAAATTCTGGTTGAAGACTGGTCTTGCTTCTGCTTACATAGATCTAGGAACTACCTGCCCTGGTTGAAGAGATTCCTCATCCGATATGTTTGAAATTGCAACTTTGTTATAATACCTCGTCTTGTAAGGGGCCAGAAAGCCGCATTCCAGTTTTTTGATCCATGGGAAGCTTCCTTGGAGCCTTTTACAGAGTACGCAGATTTTTCTGGTGCTGAAATGATTCCTGCATGGCTAACATACAGTCCTGGAAGAGAGGGAGTGCTCGTCCCCAGAAGATAAGAAGGAAGATCCCAGCAATTACATCAGGGAGGCTCAGCCTCTGCCTCTGCTCTCCCCCCCGGGAAGTTGCATTGCTCAGGTTGGGCACAGGTATTGAGGTCCATGGTCTGTTTTTAAAAGATACTGTAATAAAAGAGCAAGAATGCTTTAAGTTGCCAGCAATGGGGAACTCTTTCAGTCTCAGGAAGGGCAGCAAATAATGGCGTTCAGTCTGATGCAGGCACCAGATGTTAAGTCCCTGGCATCTAGTGGAACTTCTCCTCTGTCTGCATGTGATGTTCATGTGTTTCTTTTGTAGGCAGTACTACAGAATGTCTGAGAAGAGTGTTGAGCAAATTGGAAACTTCCCCATGCCCGTGCTTCAGAAGACCTTGGAACGGGTGAACAGCCCTGGGGAAAAGGTTTGATTTGAACAGAAGTAAAACTGCAACTCCTTCCAGATTCCTGGAGCAGATTTAAATACCAGTAAAAAACTCCAGCGCACACTTGCACACCAAAGGTTAGTCCTCTGTAGTGATGCCAAAAGTAATTCTTAAATGACTTTAAATATAGAGGATTTAGTTCTCTTCTGCACTTCTGGTGTAACAAAGTTAGACCAGCTAAAATTAAAGATTCATCCATCTATCATTCAGTGTCTCTATAAACAAAATTAATTTGTTTCAGCTTTCTTCTTCTTTATAAGAGATGTCATGCCATAAAAATCACAGGTTTGCAAAGCATTCACACTCCTTTGGGAGATTAAAAAATACAAAGGCGAGGAGCTGTGAGTGTGCACGCACTCAGACCCAGTCTGTGTGGAGGCATCACCCCCGTCGCACCGTGCATGATTGAACGGTCTGCCCTCCTTCACCTGCGCTCTCTTCTCCCAGCTCTTTCC
>NW_010396884.1:36254-44829 GCF_000710305.1 Buceros rhinoceros silvestris | reverse complement strand
AGACTCACTCCCAGCACTTCACATCTCTGAAAAGAGGCTTTTAACAGATTGCTTTTCTCCAGATCCAGATTCTTCTCTGTTTATCACCTTTTCTGTAAATGTCCAGTGTCTCCTCATTCTCCTCATTCAAGATAAACTGTCATACTTCTGAAAGAGTCTACCAGTTAAGCTTTGATTTCCCACTAGCTAGAAGCAGCAGAGGCAGAATATGCATCTCATTGCAAAAAAAAAAAAAAAAAAAAAAAGGTTGATAGCTTTCCCAAACACTTTTTTAAACCAACCTCCCAAAATGATTGTTTAACTCATTGCAAAAAAAAAAAAAAAAAAAAAAAAGGTTGATAGCTTTCCCACAGCACTTTCTTCTCTTAAACTTCAAAGATACAAGTTACCAAACGTTAAGCTATCTGGGGTCAAGAGGAAAGATGTACCACGCCAGCAGCCTTTCACAAACTCACTGAAACATTGCCAAAACGAAAAGGGGAAGCTGTCTGGATTTGAAGGTGCAGGGGAAGAGAAGCAAAGGTCTACAAAGTTTGGGGGCCACACAGAACATGTGCTGGTGTTTGCTCCAGGAACCATCTCTGCTCTGATCCGTGGCTTTTTGGCCAAATAGAACCACTGCTCGTAAAAGATATTTTTCTCGTTTGAGTCAACCATTATAAAACAGTCTTTCCTTTGCCATCGATGCAAATGCATGTTCTCTTTCAAACAGAGAATTCGACCCTGTTTTTAGCTATCATCTGCTAGCAGCTATCCTATATGATGATACTTTACCTTTAGTAATTCTGAATTCATATGAAGAGGAAGTAAAGGATTTTAAGGCTCTGAGAAGGAGAGAAGCCATGCATATAATCCAGAGAAGAACAGCTGTCAAGCAGGGGAAGTAAGGAATAATATTTTGATTTTGTTGTGAGGCACTTCCTTCTATAAATAACGCTGTTACACGGGTATTAAATCAGAAGTACCACCATTCTGATGAGACCCCAGGAGACCTGAGTTCTCTGCTCACAAGAAATTAATCTCGATTAACTCAGATGACTTCTAGATAGGTTGCATGCTCATCATCTGCAGAGGTAGTCTGGTGGCTGAAAGTTGATTTTCTTTCAGAAATAAGGGTATTTAATGGATGAATTGCCTCTAAAATCCTAGTTGAAGTCCAGTTTGCACACCAGAGAGTCTAATATTGTTCACTTGTTTTCATCTGCAAGCTTCAGTATCAGCCATTTTCTCACCAAATATTTATTTCGTTTCCAATTAAATGTGACACTTTTTAATACAATAGAATGCTGGGATAATGGGAAGGCACTGTATTTTAATTCACAAGAATTTCAAAACTTTTATTTGCAATAAATTGTTGTTCTGGAATATTTATTTCTTTCTCTGTCCAGGGTACGCTTTGGGGGATTTGTGGGGTTTATTAGGAGTTATTTCAGATAACAATAAAAATGCTTCTATGCCTTTTTTCTCTCCCTGAGCTCTTTCACAATGGACTGTTGTTCATGGAAAAGAATGCAAGGGTCTTCCCATGGGCAGGACTAGACCCAAGCACCAGACAACAACCCTTTCTCTGCACAGGAAAGGGTATGGTGGCATTTGGTTTACAGACAGGATCTGTCCCACAGTGGCATCTGAAATGGTGGATCAGGAGCTATCACCCTCCTTTTACTCTCATCTGGAAAAAGAAGTTTAAAAATGAAAAAAAAGTGCCAAAAATAAGAGAAGGAAGAGAAACTGTACTTGTCATATGTTTCAGAAAGAAATTGCTAAAAGACTAAAGTCACATTGTTAAATATGAAAAGAAAACAGAGTGATCAGTCTTGTGTTTAGTACTCTGAACACAGGGCTTTACAAGCATAAAGGCTGTTTTGTTTTAAGTAAAAAAGACCCAATTTTAGATATCTGGTGGGGAGGCTGGGGGAAGGGAACTTACCATTAACTGGAACAACTGTTCAAAGCAAAGAAATGAAAAAGGGAACAGCAGAGGAATTTCTCTCCAAGTTGCCTACTGAAGCAGTTTCGGGTTTAATTTTCACGTCTGTTTTGCAATCCCTTGATAGTCAAAACTGGCTGACACAACACATGAGATATGCCAGTGCCAGTCCTGGGTATTCTGGGTTCCTGGAAACAGCACAAAGATCTGTGTTGACAAAAAATTTACAGATGTGCCAGATTTTTTATTCTAAACGAGAAGCAGAGGCCCCTCAGAGAGGGAATGCTGCCCTGCCAGGACCAGGCGACTGAGATTGTGGCTGGACTGTGCCCTGAGTTACCCAGGCAGAGGGCGTCTTGGTGGTGAGCGGCCCACACGTCCTGTCTGGCTGGAGCGAGGAAATGGGGAGTCACAAGTTGACTTGTCAAGTGCAGTATGGTTTTCACAAGCATTCAACAAATGTGAATAAGGCTCCCAGTTTCCTGAATATCACCTAGAAACAGAAGGATTTTATTGTTTCAATAATAATTGCAAGGTTCTTTCACCTGTTTCTGATGTGGGCAGATCTGAGATGTCCTCGAGCCATATTCTCAGTCTCAAGGGGATTTTCTGTTCTCTCTAGGCTGTTCTCTCTAGGAACCAAACCAAAACTAGCATTTCTACAAATATGGAAGGGACTTTTTTGTTTATTTTTTCTTGAAAGCTGGTTGGCAGACCGAGGAGAGGAGAGGAGAGGAGAGGAGAGGTCAGAGGGTTTCCAGCCCCCCTCCCTGTACGTATATTGAAGCTGTTCATGTCTCTCTGTTCCCCCTGTCAGTATCAGTTTAGCATCTCCAGCTATGCAAAGAGCACCCAGGTGTGACAGCTTGTTTTTCTCTTCCTAACTGTAAACGTCCTGTCAATTTACCGCACATACGTTTGTGTCCTGTGACATATATACCCTGGGTGATTTTTAGCCTTCCTCCATGCTCTGTTAGCTCCCTAAAATATAGAGGAGAATCAGGATGCAGTACAGCTGAGGACTTCCAGCTCTTAGATTTAAGCCATAAATAATACTCGGTAGAGACACAAAGAATTGTTTACGTATCAGAAACCTGTATCAAAGTTTGTGCAAAAAGAGAGATTCTCTGAAACATGCAAAACCAGAATGTAATCTTGAGGTCATTTGGATTGGTTTTGTGGGACCGTACTTAACAGTATGTTCTGTAAATACATCAAACTAACTGAGAAACTGTTCTCCACTCTCCAAAAACCCCAATGAAATTCTGGTTTGATTTTAAATCCGCTGGCATGGTGCTTTGCTCAGAGGAAAAGCAATAAACGTAATTTGATAGAAAAGAATCTCTAACAAAAGAAAGTTGCCTTCAATTCCATCAGGTTAGTAAACAATTTCGTGAACTTTTGGGAGGAAATCCTCTCACTTTGTTAAGGAAATGTGACACACAGACATTACCTTTTGCCATCTTTGACTACGATGTTTAAACAAACATTATTTTACTGCCTACAGCGAATGTGTTCTGTATCCAAAGCGTTTTGCCTAGCAATTCATACCTTTATAGAGGTTTTTTCATCTGTTGAATGGGAACACAACTAAAACCCAGTAAATCTTTCTCAAAAGATTTCTTAAGTGTTTCTTTTCTTTATAGTGTTTATAAACATCAGTGTTCTATACAACAGTGAGATCTTCGGATAATACAGATGCGTGGAGTAAAATGACACCTTAAGATTTTCATTTTTGTGACTCATTATGTAATGACAACAGTGACATTCTTTCTCAGATGTCCCATGAGCATAGGGGCCGCACAACACAAATGGAAATTATTTACAGGCCAGAGCAAATGTTAGTTATTAGTATTAATGTGATAAGATGCTTCTCCCCTTTCTGGTGTTCTCGTGAGACCTGGCACATGGGGCCAGCAGTTATCGACATCTTTAAGGGAAAACAGAACACAAATCCTCAAGGCTTTCTGCTATATGTGCAGGAAAGGAAGAGTTAGGTGACAGCTAGCCAGCAATCTGCTGTCCCAAAGGTGGGCTTTGGGACCTTTCGGCAAAGGTGTGTCAAAGGGGCAGCACTTTCAGGATAAGGTCGACTTCTTCCAGCCCAGCGCATTTCTGTTTGTTCAGATGGAGCGTTTGGAGCAAGTTTAGCAGTCTTCCAGAGCGTATCTTGAAATCCAAGCACCAAAGTACTCGCTTTGAAGCGAGTGTTCTTACAGATTAAAGTACTTTAAAAGCTTGTGGTATCTGCTCTGTTATTGCACAGGTGAAGAGTTTGCTTTAGATACCCATGTTCATCCACAGTGCTGAAAGACGTGAGGAAGAAAAGTCTCTCTGAACCTTAGAGCCCTCCTACATAAGCCTAACCCAGGTAGGAAGCTGCAGAGTGAAGTACTTCTGACCGAAATCAATCACAGGTGGCTTCAGTTGATAGATACAGCGGAGATCGAGTACCTCGGCTGGTGTCAGATGAATATTACTCCAATATTTACATGCTGTCTTCTATTTATTATTTGATTTGATTTGATATTTCCACATGAATCTGAGTAAGCAGGAGCTATAGCAGAGAATCTTCTTCTTGCGTTACAGAATCACACTCCACGGGTCATATACCGTGTTGACCACACTTTGGTGTTCTAGGGACGCTACCTCAGACCATAAATGCCTTTACGTTCTGTTTTGCTGTCTACATGCTGCACTCAGGACCCCCCAGCATCTCCATTTACACTACTGCTTTCACCCTCTGGGTTGCACCTGGCGCCTCACCTTTTCAGAATACATCGCACCTTGAATGCGTTTTCCTTGCACATTTTGTCACCTTTGCACAGTCCACATGAACTCTGCTGCCCGTCATTAGATTACTGTTGAAGCAGAGAATAGGTTACGTTGGCCTTTTGTTTTTACCTCGAGATCTGGTTCAGAAGAAAAACTGGATCCCTGAAAAGACACTTGTTTAGAGACTCAACAACGAACATAGGTAGTTTTCTCACATTTTTATCCTCCACGAGATCATTTAAGACTCAGGATCCCTTTACAAAGCTCTGAACTTAAAACAGATCTTGCAAAGTACATCAGGTGACATCAGAAACAGAAGTGGCAGAAGAAATCAGTCTCTTCAATTTCTTTGCAGTGCGATAACCAGAAAGAGCAACAGTCTGTTTGGGACTGTAGTTTCACAACACTGTCTGAATCAGGCTGGCAAGCACTGGGAGAGTAAGAAAGAGAAAGAGAAAGACGAGCAGGATTAAAAGGACATCCGGAGGCACTAGGTTCCTTGGCACAAAACGGCTATTGAAGTTGTGAAGTGAGAAAAGCTAAATATGATTACAATCTTCTTTTAGCCATCTGCTGTGGTTTTTCTTAGCATTCTTCAGCCTAGCATCCGAAACACAGTCCTTCCAACCAGGCCTCGTTTCTTTACAGGTATTCCTCTCCGAAAAACGACTGCACATCTGAAAAAGGTGTTCTGCCTCTGCAGTGCCACAGAAAGGTTACCCAGACCTTGGGCGCACGTTGCTTTAACTCTGCGGAGGTTGAGTCTTGGGCAGCTGGATTACCCAGTGCTGGTTTATAAACATCTCTGCATGAAGATCAGGACTACCTGGACTTGTGTAAAGCCTTTGACACAGGCTCCCACAACATCCTTCTCCCTAAATTGGAGAGGTATGGATTTGATGGGCGGACTGTTCAGTGGCCGATGGCTTGATGTTCAGCTGGAGATCAGTGACAAGTGGTGGATGTCCCTCAGGAGTCAGATGACACCATGCGGAGTGGTGCAGTTGACAGGCCTGAGGAGTGAGATGCCATCCAGAGCTACCTGGATAAGCTGGACAAGTGGGCCCGTGTGAACCTGAGGTTCAAATGGCCAAGTGCAAGGTCCTGCACCTGGGTCAGGGCAGTCCTCGGTACCAATACAGGCTGGGAGATGATGGGATTGAGAGCAGCCCTACAGAGAAGGACTTGGAGGTACTGGTGGATGAAAAGCTGGACATGAGCCAATGATGTGTGCTCACAGCCCAGAAAGTCAATTGCATCCTGGGCTGCATCAAGAGAAGTGTGATCAGCAGGGTGAGCGAGATGATTCTCTCCCTCTACTCCGCTCTGGTGAGACTTCACCTTGAGTGAAGCTGTGTCCAGCTCTGGAGTCTTCCAGTGCAAGAAGAACATGAACTTGTTGGAGGGAGTCCAGAGAAGGGCCACAACAATGATCAGAGGGCAGGAACACGTCTGCTAGGAGGACGGGCTGAGAGAGTTGGGCTTTTCAGTATTTAAAGGGGGCCTATAATGAAGACGGAGACAGTCTTTTTAGCTGGGCCTATTGTGACAGGACAAGGAGTGAAGGTTTTAAACTAGACAAGGGGAGATTAGATAGCAGGAAGAAATCTTTTACAATGAGGGTGGTGAAACACTGGCCCAGGTTGCCCAGAGATGTGGTAGATGCCCCATCCCTGGAAACATTCCAGGTCGTGTTGGACAGGTCTCTGGTCAGCCTGATCTAGTTGGAGATCTCTCTGCTCACTGCATGGGAGCTTGGACTAGATGTCGTTTGAAGGTCCCACCCAACCAAGCATTCTCTGATTCTCTGGTTCTGTGCATGGCCAACGGGGAAAATACCAAAAGTTCTGTGAAAATAAGTTCTCTGCAGAGAGGCTCAGCTGTGTTACAAGAGTTTTCTGAATAGAAGACCTTTCATTACAAGCAACCCTCAGTCCTACACAGAGCCTCAGACACCTCCACAAACTCATTTGATTTGGACTAATTGGCTTTCTCAAAGGTGAGGGAGGAGCATCTGGAGATCGCTCTCCGAATGACTCACACTATCCCATGACTTGCTGCACTCTTTGATGCTTTCAGTCAGACTCAGCATCTTAAGTTCTCTGCTTGCAGCAATAGAAAGGACATGAACTTGATCTTTTATTGCCTATCACTCAACACTGTCTAATAAGCCTGTGCGGGATCCAGCTGTCTTTCAGTCACTGTTCTATTTTGTAACTTTTTTGCTCCCATTTTGACACCCCAGCTCTGTCTGGGAATGTTTTGCATCCTTTCAAAGCTTTATTTGTGATTTTCCTTCTGTACCATGTTATGGAGCTGGTGAAATTCAGATTTTCTTTTCCTTTTTTTTTTTCTTAGCCCTATCAATAGTAACTGAAGGATTTTAACATAGCCTGTGAAGTCAGTACAGTACTGCATAAATACAGTACGTATAAAAAGTATAAAAAATCAAACCCTTGTTTTCCAAACAGACCAATTAAACTTTTATTCTGTGGGAACCCAGTTGGTGTTGGATATCTGAATGTCTTGACACAGCCAATCCCTATTTAGAAGTATGAAGTTGCTGAATTCCTGAAGTTGTTGGGATTGTTTGTGATGCTATCAACACTTTAAGGTTAAACAGCGAACTCTAGATTCAACTTGCGGCAGGAATGGTACAAGAAAGATTGATTTTCATGTGTGGTGGATTTTTTTCGGTTTGTTTTTTTTTTTAAGTCCTCTTCAAGTCTGCACGTAGCCTGGGCTGCAATAACTGCAGCCCAGGGCAGTGTCAGTGAGGCAATCAACACCTTATCTGGGTAGCTTTCATTTCCTGTTGAAAGAGGTTGCTGAGGTATGCACCGAATCCACATCTCCCCTCACAAACCTCTCTGCTATCTCCCCCACGATCTCCCTTCCCACAGAAGAGGAAGAAGGCTGGGCCTTCTCATACTGCTGCAAACACCTTCCACTTGGATGTGGACTGCTTTGATTCAACTGAGCACGAAGCTGGGAGAATCCCAGATTGCTCCCAGCAATTCATGCTCCTTCCAAATGGCTCCACCAGCTTTGGTGGCACCAGGTGTCACCTTCATGACGCAAAACAGCACAGGAACTTTCTCATTTTCTTTCTCTTTCTTAGGAATTTAATTTCTCGCTTCTAAGGAACTGACCTGAACCGTATGTTGCTGTCCCCCAAAATCCATGGTTTCCATAACAGAAGTAATGATAGATGAAAGTAACTTCATTCTTAATTAAAAAAAATCATTAAATAGTATTAAGTAATTCAATAGTCTTCCTATCATCTGCTTGCTAATGAGATTAAATGCCAACTTGTTGGAAGGCAGATTATTTTTGAATTACATAAAATTATATTTTCAAATTACAGGGCTTGACCTAAAATCAGGTTTATACATATATATAGTTAGAATACGTTAAAAATGGTTAAAGCTTCCTGCACGGGCTTTTAGACATCCTTGTGTGCTTGAGTTTTTTTCTCCTTTGGGTACTGCAGACTGGATTTGTCTGGGCCAATAGAAATTAATATGCCCTATGAGATCCACCCTCCCTGAAGCAATGCTGCAAACTCAGCAAGATAGTTTTCTCTAAGTCACTTAGAAAGGGCTGGGTGGGTTGGGCAACCAGCTACTATTCAAGTAAGACTGGAACGCAGCAGTGTAAGAAACGCAGATACCAATCTGAGACCAAATTCATCATTAGTGATACCATCAAGACCTCTGTGCTATATTTTAGCAAGGGTGAGAGACATTAAAACTGACATAATATAGCCAATTTGCTAACATTCATTAACACATTGAGGAAGCAAAAGTTGCAGATTTCTCTTTCCCCCTAATCTCCCACATCTCCTAGCAAAGACGAATAGCAAACTCT
>NW_010396884.1:33399-36207 GCF_000710305.1 Buceros rhinoceros silvestris | reverse complement strand
GGGGGGGCAGAAATAGGAGAGAAAAAATCCACACCCCCAAACTGCTGCCACTCAAAAAGTCAGAGGTTGGTTGTATCTGAACATGCTGAGAAAGTCATAATGTCCACTGTAAATTCTGACCTCTTCCAATGAGTTTAACTCAATAGCTCATTTTGCTATGGAAAACTGAAACTGAAAATCACCCCACAGCTGGGTATGGCAGGAGTTTTAATTGTTGACCCTGTTAAAGTCACGCTGCATCTTTGCTCTCAACTCCAGCTGCAGTATTTTGGCTATAGACTGTTTTTGCAAACAGTCATTCAATTTCCAGGTTATATTGTTTGCTATTATCACAGCTGAAACTGTATTCTCCCCTGGAAATGGCAAATTGGTGACAGGGCACTGCACAAAGGTGGAAATTTTCCCCACTCCCATCCATTTCCACAAAAGCCATACAGAGAGCAGGCATGCCTGGTCGACAGCACCCTCGTTGTACCGCTAAGCTTTGCAGAAGTTACTCCTTACCACTTTTGTCCTCTTGCATGAATGCTTTTATAGAAATCACTCACAATTATCATTAATTCACAGCCTACAGCTGAGCAGACTGAGAGGGCACAAGGGACCGTGCTGGTCACGTATCACGCTTAATAGAGGCCGTAGGACCTCCCCCAACAAGTCATTCCTGACTTGCATCCAGACCTGGTTTACTCAAGGGACTTTGCCAACAGGCAGTTCTTCAGTGATGCCCTGTTAATCATCAGCTTGCTTCTGAAGTGCAGGTTTTGTTGCTTAAATTTTATAGAATCATAGAATGGCTTAGCCTGGAAGGAATTGCAAAGATCATCTAGACCAGCCTTCTGCCACGGAAAGAGATGTCTTTCACTAGACATCTTTCATGGGTTGCTTGAAGCCCCATCCAACCTGACCGAACACTTTCAGTGATGGGCTATCCACAACCTCTCTGGGCAACTTGTTCCAGTGTCTCTCTCACCACCCTCATAAAACATTTCTTCCTTATATCTGATCTAAATCAACCCTCTATCATTTTATTTGTTCTGGCTGGTTAATTAACTAAGTCACATGTTATCGTATCCTTCCCTTGAATGTATGAGTGAGCTAAGTAAATACACCAAATGCAATTTAATAGCAGGGCAGGATCCTCAGTCACTGAAATCACATTCAAGCCAGCCATTGCGCCAGTGTACATCACCTGAGAATCTGTCCCCCAGGGAGCAGAAATAATAAGGTTTGTTTTTTATGATGATAATCGGGAAGCACTTGAGGTTTGTAATGTCACAAATTAGCTATTGAATAAACCCAGTTAAACCATTCTATTTAATTAAGATTTACAGCAGTAAAACAAAGGACACTGGGTAATTAATAGAATATGAATATTGAAGAGTATTTAATGTGGCTGAAATATGATTGACTGTCTTTAAACATGGAAGAAAGGGAGGTACTGATAAGGAGCCATAACTTTTTCGCTGGCTTCGAGTTTGATTTTGCTTAAAGCACAAGTGGTAATGACGGTACGTACCTTTTGTAGAGAAGAGGTGCCGTGAACGGGATTGTCTTGCTGCCAGTGCGTCCTGTGGAATAGGATTTGCTAGTCACTTTGTAGTCTTTTTGCTGACCAGAACAAGAGTAACCTGACAGACAAGCTGCAGTGAGTCTGACATAAAAAGTAGAGGTTTATCATAATTTACAAATAAACTTTGAAATTTTCTATCCAAGTATTTGTTAGATACTTGACCCTATGAAGTAAGTCTTCAATCTCTGGCACTACTACTGACTCCATGTGCACCCTCTTGCCGTTAACACCACTCCTCTGCAGCAGCCGACACATTTATAAAGACAGTGCTACCATATGCCAAGGCATTAACTGGTCAGTGTTGCTCTGGAGCAAGAGCATCGCCTCCTTATAACCACACCCTTATTAGGTGTTCTGTTATCAAAGGGCAGAGGGCCGGGAAAAAGTCCTCCACTTAAATCAGCTGTTGCTGATTAGACGGAAAGCGTCTAATAAGGAAAACCAAACAGATCTAAACAATATTTACTCAATTTTTTAACGTCTTTAGATTATGAGTTCTGTGAGGCAGGAGCAATCTACCATCCCTGCCTGCAGAAAACCAGTATAACGGGGCAGAGCTCCCGGTAAATCTCCGCGCATTATAGCAACACTAATAATTATGTAGCACATTTCACAAAATCACCCTCTGAGTAATAACATTAATGCTTCACTCTTTGCAACGCTGTGTATGATTTCATAAACTCGGATCTGCTAATAACTCGTCAACACTCTGCCTCAAGATTGGTTCTTCAAATAATGGAAAAAAATTTCAAACCTTAGCAAAACTGCTTACAAAACTTGTTGCTGTTAGGAGGGATCAGTAACTTCTTATTTGCTGAGTTCTTACATCACCTCTTTTAAAAGTTTGTCTATTAAACAATTTACTTTTACTTGGAGCTTCACATTCCTAGAGACTGGCGTGATGCAAACAAAATAAATATTTCTTCTTTTTCCCTCTGTATTAGAGTTCAGGTTTTATTTTAACAGGGTTTCTACAACCTGCTTTTGATCCTGATGTACAGGTAACTGCCATCGTCCGTAATTCAGCAGATTTCACAAAACATTTCTCAGCACTTCCACTGAGAGCTGACTTTTGTCCTGTTGTGCCCCAAACAGAGAATCCTCTGTTGCCCCTGGATAGTCCCAGCTCTGCTGCCCTGTCCTGACTGCAGAGAAAATGTGAGGAATGAGGAAATACTGTCAAAAGCCAAGGATCTGGAAAAATGTGCACGTTCTTAGGTAACAGCTACCTGACCACC
>NW_010396884.1:24821-33293 GCF_000710305.1 Buceros rhinoceros silvestris | reverse complement strand
ACAGCAACCTGACCGCCCCAGCAGGACCATCCAGCCTGTCTTAGCCCGGCTCGTTCAAGCACCCTATGGACTAAAGGTATCTGACCCCAGGAGGGAGATGTTAACTAACACACCTTTCACTGCCTGCACTGACATTTTCAGTGAAGCTGAAAAAATCAAGGAGGAAATCATTCCAAGCTGTCTTTGCTGTGTTACGTGAAAAAAAAATAATAAAAAACAGACCAGTAGCGGGTGTAAGTGGGAGAGAAATACATTTTTTTTTTTTTGCCAAGTGCAAGACTTCTGACTAGAAGGTGTAATTTGCTGAACAGGGTTTTCAGTGTATTTTTTTAAATTTATTTTAATAAAAGAGAAGTGAAACAATAACGATCAGAAATGAGGTTTCTTGTGCCCTTATTGAATTGAGACAAAACAATAAATACCGTTGTTCTTTTAAAATCTGGGATTTTCTTTTTTCTCATCTCCCATTTGTACACCCGACCTACTGAACCTGCGTGTTCTTGGTAGCTATTAAAAGACATATTAAACGAAATACACCAGTCAGTATTATTTTTCTACTTCAGCATATGCTGGTTATCCAAATATTTTGGCATTAAATATGCATAGACAACTTCTATCGTATGAAAACATAACAGAATTTCTTATTTACTTCTTTTGAGGGAGTTTAATGGAAAATAGTAGAAAATTTGGAAATTCCCTCAAGGACAGTTCTATATAATGATAAATTTAAATACTTTTCCTCCTTTTACTTCTGCTTGTTGGAATGTGTTCTTACTATTCTGTTTGAGACTAAAAATGTCTCCTAAAGTATATTTACAGAGTGGAAAAAAAATGGATCCATTAAAAATAAATAAGAAGGATTTTTTTTTTCAATGAAAACATCCCTGCATATTCCTTGGGCATTTTGTAAGAGATTTTTAAGAGTGTTAAAAAATTCTGCGGGATTTGGGTAAAAAGAAAAAAAAAAGTAAATCATACTAATTTATTTATGAGTCTGCAGTGACAAATAAAAACATGAGTCACAATTTTTTTCTTCTAAATATTTTACAAGTCATAAAATACCTAATATTTATCTGAGAAAACAGAGTTGCACAGGACACATTTTCTTCCCTGGAGTAACGTGAGCTAATCTATTAATAGCGTTAAGTTTTGCTTTTAGTCACCTCCAACTCTTAAAAACAAATCAGCTGTTTCCAAAGCTCTGCAGATGTTTGCTAGCTGTTTCCCCAAGCTGCGCCTGCTCTCCTCTCCACTTCACTCTTTGGTGACGTTTGTCCTGGCCTTGCTAGCTTGACAGTTCTGTTTTTCCGGCTGGTTTTATTGTGATAGGGGTTATCCAGCTTAACAAAGCCTGTGCAGCCAGTGAGGTGCACAACATCCTGTGGATCCTGAGATCAGGTGTTTGGGAAAAAATGAACAAAATGCATTGATTTGTAGCCAAGGAGGGAATTCCTACAGTCTCCCTGATATCTCACAGAGTTTATGCAACTGTGCCTTAGGGCAGAATTTGTAAAAGTTTGTTTTGTTTGCTTAAGCCCTCTCTTCCATGACTTGCAAGAGACACAACATTTTCTCTGGCTTCTCCTGTGATGCAAAGGCTACAGAGCCTAAAATACCCTGTTTTGTTTATTTATTGTATGATTTTGCCACAGGATGGATCCTTGAGATACTGTATCTCCGTGTCAGGGCTGTCCGAGGGCACAGCCAAAGCAATCAAACCATCGCTTGCACCGCAGCGCCTATGCCTGACAGACCAGGGGGTCAAATAAGATCTGTCTGTCGCTGGGCTCACTTGCTCGTCGCATCGTCCACTTCTGCGTGGCTTTGAGGTAGAGATCCGGGAACGGCTTCTCTGGACAGCAGTGCTGGCAGGAGAGATGCCTGAGCACCACTTCTCTTGGCGTACCACATGCTGTAAATTACGGGACCAAGTGGTGAACCCTTTTTCTGCTTCGGAAGCGGACTGTTACTGATATTAGAGCATGTCTGTGTTCAGAAGGATTTTACCGCTTTCCTCAAAAGCAGTTTTTCGTACTCTTCAAATACCTGAATTGCATCCAATGTTGTAGCCAGAGCAGGAGCGAGAGCAGCACTGGAAGTACGCACGGAGCAGGGAACACACCGGGAGTGTGTGTTCGCAGACCTGTCAGCGTGCTATGGTCTTTCCCGCTTGAAGCACCTCAGCTCTGCCAGCTCCGCTTGTCTTTTAACCAGAGCTGCCAACTGGGCTAAATCACATCGTGACTTTGTGAGCCTGACAAATGTAGGTTAAAATGCACCAGCCAAGCTCATTTCCATTTGGATAAAGGGCCTGAGCAATAATTTGATGCGTTAATTAACCCATGAAAAAGGATTTTTATTTTTAAGGCACATAAAGTTCTGTTCCAGAGGAGAAAAATTCTTTGGGTACATTTTGAAGAATTTTGTGGAGATGACTGCTGCGAGTAAGCATAAACAAACAAGCTCTTTTAAATTGGTGGAAACGACTGAGAGATGTGTTGTGAATTCTTTGAATCAGTAAAATGACCAAGCACCTGAAAAGCAGGGTTAACATGTCACGGACAATGACAGTCGGTTAACTTGACTATTGCATTTGAACTTTAAATTTTTTCCTAAACATACTTTATAATTAACATTTAATTCATAACACAGTATAACAAAGGAGCAGGGTACATTTCATTAAAAAAAGGCTATACTGAAAGAATACTAAAACTCTTGAATAAAGTGGTCAAAACTTGAGAAAATATTAGTTGTCCAAATTTAATTTACTTCTGTTAATATGGCTTTAAGAACATGACAGCCTACTATTTTACAAATATTATCTTTTGGTACTCATTCCCTGTGTGGTGTCACACCTTTTTACTGCACATCCTCCAAATTTGCACTGCATTGTTGATTGTTAATTCTGAGTAATTAATATTGTTACGGGATATTGTCCAAAGTTTTCTGGAATAATTGCCTAGGGGTAGGTTTCCAAGCTTCTATCAGTTAATTAAAAATAGTGAACCAGCAAATCCTACTGGAATCATTGGAGACACAACACTTTCGAAGCACTAATTGCTTATTTAGGTACCTGGATTAAGTCTGCATCTCAAAAAACAAAGTTCTCAGGGTGACGTGAGGAAATAACCCTTCAGGATTTAGTTCAGATCATAGAACAGTTTTTCTTTTTGTAAAGTGTCATCCATCCCCCACGCTCAACCCTCACTCCGAGTTGCAGAAGTAGAAAACTGCCTGCCAGTGAAGTTCACACGTCGTAGCACAGGTGTTAACGGGAGCTTAACTCTGCTACAGGGACACAGCCCTTGAGACAAGCAGATTCATCTGCCAGCACTGACCATGCAGTGAGTATCAAGCAGGACAAATGTACCGCTCAAAAGAGCAACACAGAAAAGCAGGTTGTGAAAACACTGCAGATCGTTGTTCGCAGTTGCATCCCCAAGGTCAGCTCTGGGCCGGATTTGACTTTCCTTCATAGCCATGTGAAGGAGTAACTTGTCTTTTGTCTGCGCGGTAAAACTATCATCAAAACGGCGAGTGTGGAGGACTCCAAACCCAAGATGGGTGAGTAAATAAAACAGGGAATGTGCTGCTATCACAAGCAACATCCGTATTGATTATCTGAAGAGTATCAGCCAATGCCTCGCAGGGGTTTTTTTAATCTTCCTTTTCTCTACCAGTAGCAGTTTGCCCCTTGGAAGTGCACAAGGAGCTTCTCCATGACAAAGACGTTGAAATAATCACTGGCTTTTTACTCTGTTTATTACTGCTTTATCTTCTACCATATCCCTGTTGTAGAAGGGTGAAAAAACAGTGCTTCCCTCTGTTTTGACTCCGCTGACTGCAAGGACATGGGAAAGAGCACAGTGCTCCCCAGCCATACCCTAGCTAACCAGAGACGTGCCTTTTCCACACTTAGGAAGTCTCGAAGAACATAAAAAAGGGCGAGAAAAGGAAACATTTCCCTTTCCCTTTTGCTTCATTCTCATCTCATGAACACAGTGAAAGGAGACTGGAAGGCAGACCCTTTGCTTTGCGTATGAATTGGCTTCTGTGGAGCTATGCTGATTCACGGCATTATTATTTTTGTTGCTACTGCTTGCATGACTGAATCACCTGCAGATGCCGGGTGAGATAGGAATCACCTGTGCTGGGTGCTGCACAGATAAAAATCTCTTGAAAACATTTGCTCCAAGTGTTCCCCAGCTGACTAGACAAGAGAAACTCTCGGGGAGAGAAGGAGGTAGCTAAGAAGCAGAGGTCCCTGCACAGAGTCGCTCAGCGGAGCAGTGGCAGAGCTAGGAACAAACCCCAGGTATCCAGATGCTCAGATCACTGCTCAGGCCAGCGCACTGAGCAGCCTTGCCAGCTAAAACAAACACATATTTTTTCATCTGTTGCCAAACTGCCAACTACAGTGAAATGTGCTAACAAGATGTACAAAGGAGGTTTCACTCTTCAGATCTGTTCAGAAAGAAAACACAACGCCCTTCTTTCTCATAGCTCCGTCTCACTATTACATATTTCACAGTTTCAGGATGCTGGACAAATTTATTTGGAAAGCCTAAAGAAGTGATTCATTACTTTTTATTTGAAGCTGGCCTCTGGAAATAGGATGCAATTCTCAAGGATTGTCTCTCTGCCACTTCTTTAACGTGCACATAAACTAACTCTGCTCACCAAATGGTAGATTGTAACAAGTAGCCTTGAAAGGCTCCTGTAACAAAGAAAGTTTCTTTGAGGGGAAAGCATCTTGTTCAGATAACATGCCCAACAATACTTAACTAATTTATCACAACAGTTACCTTCTGACTTTCATAAAAAGTTTTAAACCAGCTGTAAACCATGTTGCAGAACTTCCTCATATTAATTCCTGTCAGCAAGGCTCAGTTTCAGCTCCAAGTCTGCTTTGGGCAGAAAAAAATCAGCACAGCAGAAAAATCCTTCCTTGTGCTTGTCCAAAACTGAAAGAAAGAAAGAAAACAGGGGAAGAAAAAGATAAGAAGAAAACCAGACGCTCTTTTTACAGTATTTCTAATTGTAGCTTCGAGAAGAGAATAGAGAACCACCTTAAGACTCAGAGCTGGAGTGCAGGGCGTTTTTTTATGTCACTCCTTCATAGACTCAAATCATCATTGCCATTGGATGCTGATTTGCAGCTATAAACTACTTCCAGTGTTTACATTAGGGTTTCTGAAAGAAATGCATATCTCGGGCCAGCAGATCCCATACATCAGTGTCTACAGGAACTGGAGTGAGGCAAGTATGTATTGTACCCAAAGGAGGCCTGCAGGAATCCAAGGCAAGCGAAAATTTAAGAAGTTACACCCTGAAAAACTGCACGCAAAGGCAGCAGTGAGGACCTATAAAAGGCATAGAGTGAATTTTCTTGCACGCACTGATGGGTGTGATGGGACTACATCCTTCTGTCTTTATGAAAGGCAAGGTCCGTTTCACAGGGGGAAGGAAAGGCATTTTTCTTTTCTGCTCATTAAACTAGAGAGAGCAGGCGAGGCTCTGTGCCTTGTTTCAGAATCGTATGAGCTAGAGCAGGAGGTGAAGCCAGATTTTCCCTAGAGAAGAGAACTTGAGGTTGCCTAGTCTCAGCGTGATGGTCTCCTGCATGCTACCAAACTCCGAGCCACAGTCTTTGTGCCCATTCTCGGTCTTTACGGGAGCTGCAGGAAAGGAGGGCGCAGAGTCCAAGAGGATCGAGCTACGCTCCCAGGACAAGTGCCCTGCAATTATCCGCTGCATCGCAGCAGCTGAAATAACCTGCGTGCTCCCAGAGATGGAAAGACTTTTGCACCAGTCCCCAGGTCCTGCTCTCCCCCTTCCTTGGCTCATTTAAGTCGTGCCTCTTGCTCAAATAGTTTCCTGCTTCCACCACCAAATGACACTCATTCCACTGCAAATGGCCCCTTTGAAGTCGCAGGGGAGGGGCCTGAATTTTATCCATGGCAAAGAATCCTAGCATACTTTTAACCTTTCTTTTCGTTTTGTTTTTTTTTTTCTATTTTATGGGGGTGAGGGGAGAAGCAGCAGATCCTGAAAGCAAGAGGAAGAAAAGCGACAATTTTGTCAATCTGCAGTCATCAATTAACATATTAATAAAGGGCTTGCCCCAGAAAAAGTAGGCACTGCCATATCTGTTCCTCCTTGTATCAATTGTCTCACCAACTTGAGAAGATTTCCACAGCTATGTCACTGTTTAGTTAAAAGCTCTTCTTTCAAGGTCGATTAGTCCATGGTCATGTCACAGAGAGCTCTGAAGAAACTCCTCCGGTCTGACACCTCTGACACCTACGTTTCATGCCTACCCATGTGGAGGAAGGGGAAGTGAAACTGTTAATTGGTTGTCAAGCAGGGTGAAAACATTATTCCTTTGGCTTAATAGATGTTCACACATAGGAAAGCTTAAATTATTTCTATTTCTTTCTCAATTTAGCAAATTAAAAAGAAAAAAAAATTCCTGTGAAGTCACTGGAAGTCAAGAAAATCAATGTATCTTAGTTTGAGTCTATATTTTTTTTTCTAATGACATTAAATAACATGAAAAGTTTTACCGAAAGGAGAAATCATTCCAGCTCCCAATCGACAACATATAATTTTAAAAATGTGTCAAAGTCAGTCACAGAGAATTTTTGGAATGTTTACATTTGTTAGGGAGAGATTTGGCAAAACGCATTCTTGAAATGTTTTGATTTCACTAAATCTACCTCTTTACACGAAATAGAAAAAAAAAAGGAAAAGTTTGGTGAAAGAAACTTTCACTGAGTTCAAATGACAGATGGCTCTTGGACTATGCAGCTTGTGTTAAATGAAAGAAAGTCCTTAAACTGCAGTTCAGGTCACTGCTTAGTCTGCACGTCTGTCGGTGTCCTTTTAACTCCTGCCGTGTTTCTCATGTTCGTGAGTGGACTCTGCTATTCAAAGCACAGCACAACTTCTACCTCAGCTCCAGGTGATCCAACTGCACACTGAAATCATAACATATCTTCCCCTCGCGTGTTTCTTTTGATGTTTGTAAATTGGTTCACTGGGACTGCACAAGAAATCTTTGCAAAGAAAATTGCGCGCAGCCTATAAAGGCATAATTAAATATGAGCACTGTGAAGGCAGAGGCGAGTATCATCATCTGACAGCAGAGATACTGCTGTTGAGAGTCAGTGAAAAGCACCCAACAAAAGCCCAAACCAAACAAACTCCAAACAAGTATGACCAAAGCCCTGAAACCGGGGCAATACAACCTGAAGGGTTACAATCATTGCAAAGCATTAGAGACCTGTTTTTCTGTTCATGAGAAAACCAAATAAAACACATTATGGGCCTCCTTAAGAAAACACTTTATGTACACTCACATTGTTTAGTTCAACCTAAAAGCTGTATAAAACAGGCTCTCCCCAGTGTGTTACACTTTTGAGACCCTTGGGATTTCTCTTATAGTTTTATGCAATTTATTTCTCATAAACTAATCTCCTACTTCCTCTTCCAGCGTGGAAAGATGTTTTATTGCTATGCTGTTTGGTTTAGCAATGGCACCATGCCATAGACAACACTCTGGTAAGTATACAAAGCAAATTTAATATTTTTGCACCCGAAACGCAAAATGGTGCGGGATGGACACCCGATCTTTTTTCACATGAACTCACTTTCTTGAATCTTACTCTCCTTTCGCAGCGATGTTGTATCCTTGCCTTTAATCAGAAGCACAATCAATCACTTCTGCAGTCTGTTTGTTACACTCTGTGCTCTACCTGGTAGGCTATTTTCTTATCTACATGGCCAAAGTAAACTATTCCAAGCATGTCAAAAGATCATCAAGAAGCTAGTGACAATGCTAACTGTTTGTTTGTTTGTTTGTTTGTTTGTTTGTTTGTTTGCTCCAGCTCTTTGAACTGTCTTGGAATGCTAATCCCCTCCCCAGTGGATACTGAACACGGAGGAACTACAGCAAAGGTTGAAACTTTGCCATTCCAAATGACAAGGGTCTAAGGACCCTACAAGGATAAAACCAGGACTGCCGCAAAGAAGACACAGAAAGCTTCCACTTCTGAATTTCACCTGAGAAGACAGACTGAGGTGTGCACGGTTCTGCCTGCAAACTAGTTTCTTGTTACCTATTGCCATAAAAGCATACTGCCTCAATGGTATTTTTGAAGGTCTCCTGAACCGTGAGTTCAGAACCAACTACAGTATTAAAAGACTCCAGTGCATGTTTGAAGTTCCAAGTAAATGAAAAATACTCATTGTGGAGAATTGCAACCTGAATCAGAAAACAGCATAGCCTAGACTTTTGGATACTCTCATTTCTGTGAGAACAAAATGAAAAAATTGAGACAAAAATTCAAGAACAAAAAATTTTAAATGGCTTAGAAGAGATGAGAAACTTTGCTATTTTGACTTTCTCTGCTTACTGAGACAGTCACCCTTTCGGAAAGGACATTCAGCTTGTGACTCAGGTGTGTAGGG
>NW_010396884.1:14579-24734 GCF_000710305.1 Buceros rhinoceros silvestris | reverse complement strand
GAACTATGCCAATCTGAGCAACCTAATGCAGGAATCGGGACCTTTTATTCGAGAGCCAGTGGCTCCATAATGGAGGTACTTTTTCTCTCAAATGCACAGTTAACCAGACAAATTAACCCTCCTATTTAATGTTTTTAACACTTTTCCAACATTTAACCTGAAGTTAAAGCTTAATTCAGTGTTTTGACTGACGCTGTGCTAGACAGCATTTTCCACTGTGTGAGTCCTGCTCACAAGCTGATGTTGATGAGAGTTTCCAGTTGGTAGGATGACATGTAATAAGTATTGTTATTACAATTTTTAGCAGCCATTTTTCTATTCCATTTAAGAAAGAAATTAAAGATGGGGAAAAGGGGAGAAAAGTAACCTCACTCCAGTTTGTGTTCATGCATTTTTGTAGTGTGGTTTTCATTTATTCATTTGGCATCATGTTCTCCTTCCATTCACTTTCTTCTCATCCCTTAGATTACACAGCTTGTCCTGGTATACTGAAGTCTGCAGAAATCTTAGTGACTGAGAAAATTCAGGTGTTTCTAAAAAAGAGTTACTTCTGTTTGCACAAGAACTCACTTTAAATTTTAACTAGAAAAGATGAAATTTCTGGCTAACTGATGATCTATCCCTATGTATCAGTGGTGATGGCCTCTAAGCTCACTAACAAAATATTTGTTTCCAGAAAAGCTGTTTGCTGGGTTTAGCGTAATTGACCGCAGTAATTACAGTGAGAGGGAATTTATGTTTCATTTAGAAAACTCCTGGTTAGCTTTTCTGGCAGCACAGGTAGTTTAAGCCTTTAATCTCCAACAACATGTTTTCAGCAGACTAACCTATAAACTGGGGTGTTTAAGAGCCCTTGTGTTTGTTTATATGTCCAGAACCACACGGTTCTTGGCATGCACGTCCCTATGCCCCGGGGAGGAGACAGCCTGGAGGCGAAGGAAGAGGAAGGTTGCAAAACAGTTTTCCAGCAGAAGCAGAGGCAGAGTGTTTACCCTCTCCTGGCCTGCCCGCTTGCTGCATCCTTGCCCGGCAGGGCTCAGACCCCTGGCTGCAGGAGCAGTTCAGACCTCCCGCCCAGCCAGCAGTCACGTAGGCATTTCCAGGGGAGCTACGTTTGGGACAGTATGTTAGCGGTTTCTAGTTCCACACCAGCCTGGGGCGATTTCAAACCAGTAGCCTGGAGGGTCTGATATCCTAAACTGGGAAACTCCTCATCCCTTTACACCCCCAAATTGCCAGTTGCATCCTTCAGCTGAGGAGTTTGGATGAGAGCGCAGCAAAGTGAAATCGTCCTGACCTGTTGTGCATCACAGGCGGGACTAACCACAGAGAATGTGCCGGTTTTTACGTGCTATTTTGCAGGCTTGCTTTAAACTTCACAGCTTGGATAGAAGCTAATTCCTCTTTCTTTTGGCCGACTTGGTTGCCTGATAGGAAGTGGTTAGAATGTCCTCACAGAAAACTGGGATTTAGTCCTCCTCCCGTGTCGTACCTCCTGTGTGCTAAGAATTAAAGACGTGAAACATTTTTGCAATATGTGTAGGGCTGGAGAGCAAAAACCAATGTTTGAATGCTTATTTTCAGACAATGCCTCTAACGTATACCTCTATAAATCTAATGTTTATTATATTAATCATATAATAGGAATCTCAACATTAATTCTGTCTACAGCTAAAGGTCTGCTTTATTAAACTGATCAATTACTCTAAATATGGTTTTACAAAATAAAAGCCAAAGAAAACGTGACATTCTACAAAGCGAGGTCTGCCCATTTCAGACTCAAAAATGAGAAGCCACTCGGTACAGATGATGCGAATAGTTCTGGTAAAAGCATTCTTCTACTTCCTTGTGCTTTTAATCCAGAGGAAAATATTTGATGCCTCTCTGAGCTGAAACATCAAGGGTTTTTTGCACCCCCCAACTTTCTTCTGGTGTTTCAAAAAGTTCACACAGATGTCAACTACATTAAACTTTATTTTTAGAGGTGTCTTGGCTGAGAAAAGTAAGCCACTTTCAGAAATATTCAGATTTGGGCCTCAGAGTGGAATGATGGTTTTCAGGGGAAAAGAAGTATTAGCTTTCAATTTGTCTTCATTCAAACGGGAAAAAAAATAGAATAAAGTATTTCCTTTCATTGTGATTCCAAATGACAAGAATTCTAAGAACTACCAGCAAAGTGAAAGATCACTGAATATTATTTTATTGTTGCCTCTTTAGTAAGACATTCACGGAATCTCAGCCATGTAGAGCTGAAATCTAGCTTTCAAGGTCTCCAGCCAAGAGCAAGTATCCTTCAGGCCCTACCACATCTGGTGTTAACAGCTCTGCACAGAGCGCAGCCCTGGCAAGGGAGGCTCGGAGTCCCTTCTGAATGCAGGTGTGAGACTTCACTGCAACACCTCATCGTTTCAAAGAGAGTTAAGTAAGTAAACTGTCATGTGTCAGAGGAGGTTTGCTGTAATTCACTGTCATAGATTTGTTTGGGTTTATTTGTGTGTCTCTGCAATCTGCTGGGTTTTTTACCAGGTAATGGACATGGGGCCACAGGAGCTTTTTTTGAAGAGGGAAGGGTGTTCATAGCTGTTCCACCTGCTGACCGGTAGAGGAGACCTCACCAGTGCACAGAGATTCCCACCTGGCAGGTTACACATAGACACATCTCAGGCACCACGACTGCCCAACCCCGGCGATGCAAACACCAGCCGTCCCTCAGCGTGAGCAGCTCACACCAGGACTGGAGGAAAAGCTGAACAAAGAGAAACTGCGTTTTTCAGGGCCTTGGGCAAGACCCTGAAATGATACAAGCAAGGCTAAGATTCACTGTTTTTAAACTGATTTGGAGTGGCAGTAGTTGGCATTGCTGGGAAAAATTTCATTTTGTATTTGGGGAAATGCTGCTTCATTATGAGAGTCTTTAATAATAGTAATAATAATACTACTAAAAAAAACCCAGATGAGAAAGGATGGAGAAATAAGGTGAAAATGTGCTTTCCCAATAAACAGAGTGGTGGGGATAAGACTTGATGTGAATTCTAATAGAACTTGATTTTGATTCTAAACAGCAAATCGGACTTGTCAGATGATAAAGGTTAGCCTTGCCATTAAAACTGTTGCTATTTTGGCTAATGTTAAATGTACGTGCTGCAGAAGATAAACTATATAGCATGGATAAGAATAAACACTCAGAATACACTCAAGCTATCTTCCCACTTTTGTTAAGAGCTTGAATGCCACCAAGCTCTCCGCTGCGATGTGGGAACAAGCCAGCCAGTCTTTGTGGCAACATTAAACCCTTGGGAGAGTTTGTCAGCCTTTTGAATCTTAAAAAAGTTGACCATTTGTCTCATTAGAAAAGAGAGTGCACCTTTGCCATGGCGATGTTAGAATTAATAGTTCTGAGAGAATTGCCAAACACACCTATCAAAAAATGAGTCACTAAACACACCAGAGGCTGGCTCCAGCAGAACAAAAGGAGAGCTCTGACATTTTAACCGAGTTTTACTTCTTCCTTTGGGCTAAACCAATGCCTGATCACAAAACACATTCACATCCAGCATGCAAATTTTCTTTCTCACCATGATTCAAAGCCATATAAATTATAGTTGTTTACATCTAGCTTCCACGCTCTTTCGAACACTGGGTTTCTCTTGGTTTGGCTAGCAAAGACCCCACAATGTAACCAATAAAATTCATTCCCTAAGCTGTACTGACATCATCCTGGCTAAAAAAAACAAGGAAGTAAGCTAATCGGAGATCTCCTGATTTATATTCTGTAATGAATACAAAGGGGCAGAAACCAAGGTCTTTTAAATGGAAACTGTCAGCAAAAAAGAAAACAGAAGAGAATTATTTTGGGAGGTGGCCAAGCAAAAGCAAAAGGGTCATGGGGGAAGAGAGGATACTAGAAAATGAAGGAATGGTCTGAGAGGTAAAATACGCTGCTGCAGTACTGTCCCACCTGGTAATGCTGTGTGCTCACAATGCCACGTGAAATGAATCCTGAAATAGCATAAATAATGGGGGTTCGCCTATGGATCTGAATTTTTTAACATTTTCTTTCAGCCCTAAAGAATATTCACTTAAAGAAAAAATTCACCAAAGTAAAAAAAAAAAAAAGAAAAAATATTAAAAAGCTTTAGCTTGAAGAAGACTCTTTTGACTATCAAGCATCTTCTGTTTCAAACTCTGTAAAGACATTTATGAGTCATGTCATTTTCATTTGAAAAGGGCAGAATCTCATCTGCTTTCAAAATTTTTGCTCATTTTTGGTTTGTTTGGTGGGTTTTTTGGTTTCGGGTTTTTTTCAGAAAAGCTTTTCAGTTGAATAACCTTGAAACTTCAACTCAACATCGTGTTGTGGACAAAACTTTCTTCTCCGTGAAAGGGTCATATCCATACTTGTTAAGGGCAGGGTTTATCTAAAGAAAACTTGAAATCCTTTGTTTCTTGTGCAGGTTGAAATTTGTCCCTCCAGAATCGCCCCACCGTGACTCCATGCCGCTGCGGAGTACAGGGGCACAGCTCAGGAGGCCCCTTCTCCCCACCACTGCGGTGCCAGTAATCACATCGCTCCAGGAGATGAGGACTTACCAAACTGCTTTAACTTGATAAAATAAGAGAACTAGTTCCACTTAAACTGGACACCTTCTGCAAGGTCTGGCTCCTGAGGCAGATCCGCAGCTGCTCTAGCTGGCATGCTGTGCAGTATAGTCTCTCCTCCCTTTCCTTCGCCGTTTATTTATTCCTCAGTTGTCTTTGACGAACTGGGGGACAGCAGCTCTGCAGCAGCTATTCTTTCATAGAGATGTTTCTTCCAGAGTGATACTTCCCGAGATGCAAACAGTGGTCAAACACCGTACTTTCCTTCATAGGTAATTGGTACAGGTCATGACTGGCCCTTCTATTGGACTTCTTCTTTATGATATTACCTTTGGCATGACACAGGAAGAGCAAAACAAATCTGTGAATCTAAAATCTGTGAAACGAAAACCCCTCTTTGGACAACAGCAGATCTGTCAGCAAGGTAAGCAGTCTCACCGGCACTGAGACCAGCTCTGCTGAGTCTTCTCACGCCAACAGGAGGGTTGGGCTGCCGGCGGAACCTGGCATATGCAAGAGTACAAACTGTTAAGTGTTACTCCTGTGGCCATACCTGTAAGGATTACCTTCTCTGACAGCACATGCAGCAAGCAAAAGGAAAAATGGGTCATATACACCTTTAGATGCAGCACATACACTTTTGGCATTGAATCTCAGAATGAGAATCCTGGAGAGAAGAGAGAACTATACATTCAAAGGGAAAGGGGAAGGCAAGGGAAGAAAAATTAAAGGTAAATGAGTTGTGGGAAGATGCAAAACAAAAATAGAAATCCAATAAAATAGTTTTTTTTTTAAATGACACAATTGCATTTAAGTATCAGTTAAAAGTGGTATCAGTTATAAGTGTTCAACCATAATGGCAATAAGGTATTAGAGCAAACCAGCCAATCCTATAAAAAGCAGTAAACCAGCTATTTTAGGGGGTTTTAACATACTCTGCTTTGGCCTAAGATCAATGATGGTTTGCGAGAGAGAGTTGTTTCTGACCTGGCTCATTTCAACAAATAGGTTCATAGTGCAGCTCTGCAAACAGTTGTAGCAGCTGGAGGGACGAGCAACACGCTGTGGAAGATACGGATGTACCCACAACCCTAGATGTTCAGCTGCTGGCAGTACAGTTTCTGCCCAAACCGGTGATAACCGCAGATTGTAACACAGAAACTGACTGAACAGCAAAGCCGGACATGCAATGAAGATGCAAATTATTGAACGATTCATTTTTGTATTGGTTCCTCCCACAGGAGTTACAGATTTGAGCCTCTCTGATAATAGCCCTCTTTCACATTCGTGCTATGTGGCAGTGAGGGTGGTGGCACACTGCGGGAAACGCAATCATTGCTAAGATACTTACACACTCTCCCAAGAAGATATGTGGCCCGACTTCCAAAACTGCAAGCAAATTCAGAGGACTGACTTGCCCTACCTGTAGTGCACCTCCTGTAAACCGCTGCGTGTTCGTATGCAACTGCTAATTGCATCACGTTTCCTAAACTGCTTCGCCAGTTTTACTGATGGAAATACTTGATTAGGTTTTACAGGCAGGCATTCTCCAGTTCTTACTTCCCGGCATTCGGCAGCTCCGTGCTCATATTTGTGTTTGTCAGTGTCATTTCTGAAAGTCTCAGACTCAGCTGCTTCCAGTGAGCAGGAAAAATAGTGCACCCCACAGCTCTGCCTTTCGTGAGAATCACAGGCCGGTCAAATGACGACTGACACTATTTCATTTCTACTGTTCCAATGCATGAGGAAAAAATTAGCTTCCTGACTTTTTCTCTAACACACAGACAAAACCACAAACAGTGACCACTGGAAAGTTGACATACTGGTTTGATACACCCTTTATATCCTCTGAGGATCAAACGGCTTACCTAACAAAGCCTTTCTCATTTTTCATCTATTTGTCACCAGCAAAACTTCCTTTCAGTGATAAACTTTGCTCAGACAAAGCCTTTCTGCCTTGCTACAAGGTCGCTTTAATTCATCTGTCAAGGAGAAATAGAAATCTTATTCAGAAGTCTTGAAATATCTTTCTGTTTGCATGCCCTCTTCATTGCCTCCAAATTTCTTGAACCCTGTAACCCGCAGGTACGGTTGTGTTAGACGTGTGTGAGCTCCAGCCGTAGCCAGGGAAAGGGTTTGTCTGTCCTGTCACTGACACACTGCCTTCCTTGCTCGGGGGGTGGTTCACAGGAGGGGTTCTGGCTCAGCTGGTGTTTACAGGCACCCATTCATCCATTGCTAAACTGAATGCGGCTATACCAGACATCTCTGATTTAAAGGCACGGGATTTTTTCTTTTTACTTATAGGCTATAAGGACCGCTCAAGAAAAATGCAAAACTAAATGAAACAACAGGCTATTTCTAATAAATAACATCTGTTCAGAGCTGCACTATAGAGTTTCAATATTAAAATGAGCAGTGTTTACAGCATGCCTTGAATGACGTCAGTCAAACCCCTCTCATCAATTTTCTGAAAAATAAAACAAAGGGTCATAAAGCAACATCTTGGAATAGTTATGGCATGACCGATATGCGGCTGATGGAAGCTTTATGTATTGCATCAAATCAGACAATGAACTCAGACTGTCAGCTTGCAACTTTGCTTTACAATGCATGGCAGTCCCTCATTCCGAACAGTCAGAACGAGACACGTGGATTCCAGCACCATGTGCTGCACTGTTGTGTGGTCAAAAGAAATGCCATTCGAAGGGACTGGCTGGGATGGGAGGTGCTAAGGCTGAGAAGATCCTCTTTATTCTTCTGATCCCTTGAGTCAGGCTGCTTTTTTAATACTGAACCGGTGTTCTCTGTGCCTCACCTCTGGACCTTCTGACCAGTTTGACATCTTGCTCTGAGCAGGTGGAGATCTCATGCTGCATTGAGTGTTGGCATGAGTCTTGTATATTGCTGGCCACCCTGGTTCCATATCAACAGATCATAAACATGATGATCTCTATTCAGCGAGGTCTTCAAGACCTGAACAGCTGGGTGGTACTCAGGATGTAGAATTTGCAAACATTTAGAATTTGCATTTTATTTGTCAAGCTGGACTTTTACCTGCCTTGCTTTGTCTACCAAACCAAAATTGCTGTTGCCTAAGTCCTTCTTCCCAAGCTGCTTTTTGGTAGTATGTTGGAACTTACAGCCTCTATACATTAATTCCTTTCCTGTTTGGTGCAATTATGATCACTTTTTCAAATGCATTTCATCGGTATCTCAGTTATGCCAGCAATGCCTCATTTGAGACATTCAGAAAACATAAACCTTTTATTTCTCAGTGAGTGGTGGTGGAGAGAGTGAGGCAATCGGATACACAGTACAACTGAGCACAAATCTGTAAATGTCTATCAAAGGTTTAATGTTATCATATTTTTATTATGCTGGTTCAGGAAATTTGGTCCTGTCTGATTTTGCTTCATTTTCATGGGAAGAGCGCTCAGCAATTTCCTTTCGAGCATCACACTGTCCTTTCATGGTACACATTTGACATTCTGCCATGTGGCACAACGTTCAGTGGCCTCGTCTTCAGATGACAACCTTGAAACTTCTGATCCATTTTTAACCTGGACCTCGGGTAAGAATTACATAGGATAATACAGTTTACTTTCTCTGAATCTTAGCTGACGATCCTGGTGCTTACAGGATGCCTTTACACTTTGTACTGTTTCCATTTGGTCTCATTTTTCTTGTTTGCTTCTTGTTCACATAAACCTAATAAAAGATGATTATTTTTGAGAGCAATCTGAGACACTTCAATAAGAGTTTCTCAGCAGGGGTCAGTGGCATCTGAGAAGCTCCTTGCAGCTTTGGCTGACATGACAGGGATATGACTGGCAGAAAATTAATTTAGTTGTTAGGTAAGTAAATTGCTAGATGAGTAAAGGAGAGAAATTGGGGTTTTTTAGAACTGGAAATTGAGATGTCTGTACTCCCGTCAAGAAAAAAGAGATAATCTCATCGGTCCCTTTCTGCAAGCCAGAATGTCTGCTTATCATACCCTGAACGATCAGCTCTTCGGCTAGTATTTGCCACTCTTACAGCACGGCACCGCAGTTCTAATAAATTTTCCCTCATCTTTGTCTCACATCTAATGATTTACGTAAGCCATAAGGTGCAGCATGTTCCTTCTAGGCGTTTTCTCAATATACAGTTTTCCCCAGCTACCACCAAGCATTTATAGGTGATCTCTCTTTTTTCCTTTACATTTAACTCTCATTAATTTTAATTAGACTCAGACTAAGCCCAAACCCTTTGGCACAATTTATAAGAGAAAGGAAAAGAAACACAGTATGCCTGCCAGATGAATTTTCCCAGAGCTCTCACAGCTCTAATTTACACTACAGACACACCAGGATGTGGTTGGAAGAAGCCTTGCGTTTCCTGCTTCTGCATGCTTTGGATGCATGACCTCAAGATGTCAAAAAGTCACTGGGTCATGGGGACAAGTCCGGCTTTGTGGGTTATGCTTTCTGGCTTGTAGATATGAAGCACATAAACAACTTTTGAAGATACAAGATTTAGTTTTAACAGCTCAAGAGAAGTCACTGGGTTAGTTTTTATACTCTGAAAGAGACTTACGTATTCTGGCCTAAAACTTCTCGATTTTTTCAGCTTTTCAGTATGCAAATTTACCAAGAGGGAAAGTGAGTCATGAATTGGCATACTAAAATCCAGAAAAATAATTTATCAGCATTTAAAGAAAAAAAAAAGGCCTCTGGTGAACAACCCCCACATCTAGTTTTTAGCTTTGTTCGTCTCCTTCATTGTCTATCATGCAAAAGTGACTTCTGTTCAGCTTCTAAAACCTATTGAGCTCTGCAGTGGTAAGTATCATTGAATCAGATTTAACCTTGGTGGCCTGCCATCCAGAATAGAAAGAGCAATCTTAACGGGATGCAGGTGCAGCCGAACTGCACCATTGGTGTGGTGGAAAACCCTCAGGGGCTCCTAAAAGCCCCTTTTGAAAATCCACCATCACATTAAAGGACTGAGATGATGTCTTTGTTTTACGGAATCCCTTGTTGAGTGACTAGAGGTGTCTCACTGCAATACTTCTGGAGAGCAGGGTCCTTTGTGTTTATCAATGACCTGACTAAATGTCTCGTGCCTAGTTTCTGTGCAATGGTTGGAAATATCCCTTTGAACCAGGACATCTTCTGTCCTTCCCTAGACTGTCTTAAAAGCTGTATCAAGCTGAAATATGACTCAGAGAATATCCCACATATCAGGATACATAGATTACAAGTGCACAGACTCCTGAGGAGGTTTGGTGGCCAAAACGTATGGCCTCTTTGACTCCAAATATAATTCCGAAAGACCTTTTTTACGCTTATGTAGAAACCAAATTAAATCTCTTTCCTACGCTGTCACTACTCACTATCCCACTCTTGTAGTTTGGAGACATAAAATAGAAAGTGTCTAAGAGACACAATTTTTAAAATGGCGATAGCACATCATGCTTCATGCCCCTATTTCCCCTAGCGATGAACTGGCACCTTCTCTTTAGTAAACGGAGCATTACTGTATGGAATTCCCGAGAGACTGTGGTCTGCTGAA
>NW_010396884.1:9016-14508 GCF_000710305.1 Buceros rhinoceros silvestris | reverse complement strand
GAACCTCACGGTCTGATGCTCTCCTAACTGCTTGCATCAGTTGTTATCATCAGGGAGCCCTGAAAAATATAGCGAATCATGTTAATTATCATCTTTCATACACAGATTGACTTTAACCATGCCTGACGTGCACTTTGGGTAGGTAAATATTTACCCCTGCTAAATGCTTTTGCACCAAGAGGCAAAGACCATTGACTGCATCCATATTCTAGAGCACTTGATCCTGTGTCTCTTCTGGGCCCTGTGTGATATCTTCAGGCCCTACGACACTGTTACTATTTTCTATGTCTTTTCAACAGTTCAAAGGGTCTGAAACAATGTGAGGACTGTGTTGCAGCATATCAGCATTATGCCTTCATATCATTAAGCACAGGGGGTCCTCTGCATGCCCTGGAGATGACTAAAAGTGAAGTCTCCTGGAAGACCGTACTCTGCTTCAATCACAGTGCGTATTTGTAGAGGTCCCTGGAGTGATCTTCCCCCAGGACTGTACCTGGGGTTTGCTTTCGAAGAGGTGCAGTTGATTTACTCTAAAAGGGAGCCCAAGAGTGGGTAAGATTTCTGCAGAGCAGGCAGGCAGCAATCAGGACCAGAGTACAAACACACACCCACACCCACACACACACACACACGTTGTAGCCCTGGTACTGACTTTTTAACACTCATCAAAACTATGTACTGTTTCTGCCCTTGAATGCTAAGCAAAAAGATAAAAAGAAGGCCTTAGGGACAAAATCTGTTCCCCTCCCAGATCTTGGGGATACTGGATGCCTGCATAGGGCTTCCTTCTCAGTGAACAACACTATCATTGACTTGGATGTAAAGGATAAGTTTGAGCCAATTTTTCAGAGAAGCAGTTTTCCTCACAGACAAGCTATTCAGTTATTAATTGTCAGTAACAGACCAAAATGTTTCTCGTACTCCTTTTAAATATCACAGTGAGCGTCACTACTTGCCTGGGCTGAAGGAAAAGAACCCTAAAATCAGTGATTAACACCACCATATCCAACCTTATCCTTTATCTCTTCTTATGTTGTTATTGTTGAAAAACAAGGTTACAGCTGCTTAAATAACTGTACTGATTTTCTTTTTTCTAAAATAATTAGCTTCATTTGATTTAAAAAGAACAGCCAGAGCAAGTTAGCCATTTATTTATTTTTCCTTCTAAATGGCTCCCGGCAGGAAAAGAATTTTATTTGTTGCTGGTATTTTCATACACGGATTTCACCTCCAACTGCGCTCCAGTGTTTAGGTTCCCCGGGCAGGCAGTACTTTTATTACTGCGTACTGATGTCAATCATGGGGAACACAAGGGTAGATGATGTCAGTCAACATCAGGTAATGGGACTGTTCAGAGTCAGCTCTGCTCCCTCCAGAGCAAATGAATTCCCCTCATCACCACTGCCTGGGTCCTCTCACTGTTGAGGTCTCCAGAAGTTTTGCCACTGACATCAGCAACAGAATAAGATCCAATATAAACGGCCTGGTTTAAAATATCTGGGGCCATATTATCTTGCAATGCTAGCAGGGCATTAATAACTGTCACCTTGCTTTAGCACCTCTCACATCAATGCTACAGCAAAGCCTTTAAGCCATTTGGGATGTTTATACACTGCCAGTGTTACATATGTTTTCATAAAGAGCCTGGCAGGGTCCTCATAGATCCGATGCTTCTTTATTTTTAACCTGCTTTTTTCTCCAGTTTAGCTCCTTCCTGTTTCAAACTGAAGTGAACTGTGCTGTGACAGCCAGCTTGACTGCCAAAATCAGAGCACGGGATCTCATCCAGAACTCACTGGGGTCGAGGAGAAACTTGCCACTCCTTCACCGGGGTTTGGACCAGGCACTCTTGAATCTCCCATATTCAAGTTTTGGACCTCTCTAATGCCTTTGGCTCCTTTGGAAAGTATCCTGATCCGCGGGAGGGAGAAGAGAAAGAGGCTTCCTCCTGAAGTTGTTTTCTTTAAACGTTCTTTTTTTGCATTGTTTCAAATGCCTTTGATTTATAGATCAGCACACACCCCAAAACAGCCCCTGAAAGCGACAAGGATTCAGAGGCTTGTTTGCACAGCTTTAGACCAAAGTCTGCTTAACTGTGAAAAAAAACATTTTTGTAGGCTGTTACTTCTTCAAGAGCTGCTGGGGCTTTCTGGAAATCTTTGAGGAATAGTTTGTTTAGGAGTGAATCTGCTTAGGACAATATACAATTTTACTCTTCTGGCCTCTCTATCTGCTGAAAGTCTCAAACAAAGCAAGCAGAGAAGATACTCAAAACCACGACGAGACATGCACAGAGGACAAAAATCACATTTAACCATTAGAATCCATTCGTGGAACAGAGCCAAATACTCTTACAAATACTATAGCCTCAATGATCTGTTTTTAGAAAGAGACCAAATCTCTGAGAGTTTTTCAGCTGGAGTGGAAAGCTATTCAGATGACGTTCTACTCGCAAAGAAGCAATATTTTTCGGCCGATGTAAATAGTGCATACACAGGCAACAACCAATAGCACATGAACTAGCAGAAAATTCGACAAAGAGGCTCTGTATCTTCTAACAGTGCTCTCCTTAGGAAACTAAGGCTTCACAGTACCCTTAATCAGAATTAGGTATAACAGGGACGTAATATGGGGAACTAATTCTGCAGGCAGTGAAGCACTTCCAAGGGTGAGAAGCCATTTCTTGAGGTAAAATGACTCTGTTCGTGCTTTCATTGCTGACCCTACACTTCTAGAGTAGCTTGTTAGGGACAGGAGTAGCCTCTGATCAGTCAGGACCATGCACAGGTGGAGTAGAGGAGAATATTCTTTAAACTGCTTTGTTTCAAACTTCAGTCTGACATTCAGACTGCGCTTCTCAGGTTTTTTTACCACAGTTATCCTTATTCTAAGCCCATCTCAGTGCCAAAATGCGTCAGTATTCTTAGCAGTGGAATTCCTTTCCCATTCCACTCACTCCCTTTTGAATTTAAAACATAACCCTGTCTTTTCCTGATTTCCTCCCCTCATACTTAATCATTTAATTACAAATTGCATCAACACAACAAGCACAGCTCTGAGAATCACATCATTTAGCCAGTTTCGTGTCCCCTCACCACCTGCCCAATTCGAGACACTGTCAGAGTAGTAAAAGTTTTACAAATTCCCTACCAATAGTTTATATAGCCACGGTTTCGCGATCATAAGTGGACGTCCAAAAGTTATGCAGAGAAACAAACTCATCCTATGCATTGTAGAAATTGAAAGCAAGTAAGCTAATGCATCTGTGTAACCTTCCATTTACCATTATTTAATAATTCATCAACGTTTAGCATTGCATTTTAAAAGAGTTAACGAACTCCAGTGTACTGACGCCTAAGGACGTGGGAGAAGTCAGTATCTTAGCTGGGTCCTGATGTTTCTACTTAGTTTAATTCAGCTCTTACCAAACAAAACTCTTGTTGAAGTCAATGAATATTTAACTCAAAAAACAATTGACTAAAGACAGAGAAGCAAATTCAATGTTCATTTGATTAAATGTCTTTTGGCACAAGAACAGTGGGATTTGGCCTTAAGCAATATTTTCAGGATTGGACCAATGTTCTTACACCACAGAAGAAAAAAGACCTGAACAAAACTGAAAGGCAGAATTCACAAATTTACTGTATTAACCAAACAATGTAGTTTTGCTGACGTTAGTTTCCTATGGGAAAGTTTGCAGTCAGCTCTCAGCATGGGAGGAGACACTGTACAAAGTCATATCCATCCAATTCCATCTACATGAATGCTCCCACTTTTTCCCTTAACCAGAGAACACGTAAACTGCAAGAGAGAACAATGTTGCAAAAGCTTTCTATCATTTTTATCAGTTTCCAGAGTCTCTTTGCAGAACACAGCCTTGTCTGACCTTGTATCAATCAGGCACATCTGCCCCATTTCAACATTCACATCAATATGCTACTGTAGGACAAATCTTTAAGTTGATCACTGCCTTCAGGCTCAGCTTAGCCTTCAAATTATGTAAATACTTCCTATTCAAAGCCTGGCTTTATTTCCCTGAGAAAAGCTGAAGCTAATAGTTGTGATACCTAATCTGTCCTTTTTATCCAGATGTGAATAACAGCAAGAAAAATACCCCAGACCCTGAGGAAAGGAAATTTCAGCCGTAGGCTTGTTTACCTTTAAACAACTTGGTCATTTTTCTTTCCTTAAGATGGACATGTTTTGTCTGCTCGACAGGAAACAGTTAACTGAAATATGGAGTCCTCTCCTAGCGTTTTTCAGATGAGCAAAGCTCAGACCAAAGTCCATATGGTATTCACCCATAAACACACACACACAACAGGAAAAATGCATTTTAATTTTGCGTGCTGTGTGTCTTGGAAGGAGTTTGTCAAACAATTATGAAAAGAATTCAGCTTTCTCATAGCACCCTGGGAATATACTCAGGCACCGGATCGGTTCTCATCTGGCTTCAAAGAAAACACTTGAATAGGTCCCATTTTTTACGGAAAAGTGTTTATAACGTAATTTTACTTCTCATTAGTGATCTCTTTGTTTGCCAATGTTACTTTTAAATAGAATGATTAATAGTTAGTTATCACGTTAACCCACTTCCAGAACTGGTTACAGCTACCCTTTGATGTATTAAAGGAACGAAACTCACCACTGCACTGTTCTCATGAAATGAAGATGTTGGCAACATGAAAAAGAAAGTTTTCTTTTCTCTTATTCTCCCCTCTTTTGGATGAACAACTTAAATTCTTTGGCATTGTCAGATTCATAGAGCACCTATTTTTTGAAGAACTTCATTTCACTTTGTCAGTCTCTGTTTTCCATCAAGGTGCCAGTTATGTTACACTTTATGATCTGTCATGCTGGGACTTTCCACATGCAGGGAACAATATTGTGCAGAGACCACTTGCCGCTTGCCAAGCTAAACTTCCAGTTGTTTGCAATAGTCGAGTTACATAATACTTCCCACTATTAACATTAAAAAATCACTATGCAAGCAGGTGTATTCCTCCTCTTGGTTTCACACCTAGCTCCCAAATGCGTTAGCGTATAGGTGAGAAGGCGTCAAATGGAAAAAAGAATTTACACAGCCCCTGTGGAAGAATCAGCAAAATCATCCCAGTGCTCCATCTCTCTGGGCACAAACAGATCGAGTAGCTATAAATTGCCAGTCCCACTGTTCTCCAGTGCTGCATTTTGATGAGGGATTAAAAAAAAAAAAGAAAAATTGTGAAGAGCCCCGTCCCCCCCCCAATACCACTGAATTACAAAATCTATATGCACTGGCATTGGCAGATTGGATTAAAAGGTATTCAAATTGCCTGCAAGCTATATATCTGAAAAGTCCAAATAACCTAATGGGCAGGGCTGATTTTAGTTTTCTGAGATCCTTTCTTCCATTCACACATCTTCAAAAGACAGACAGACAGTTGCGACATACCTCTAACTGGCGCAGAGTGCCACATTCTTTGCAGTACCAAAGAGGTAAGATTGAAGAG
>NW_010396884.1:0-8925 GCF_000710305.1 Buceros rhinoceros silvestris | reverse complement strand
AAGAGCGGTCCAAGACAACCTACCTAAACCTTCTCAGCTGAGCTGTGATTTACTGGTGTTCACTGTCTGTATTACAGTGCTTTCATGGACCACAGACATACTACCAAAGAATTTTTGGAAAGCTGAACGTATCTGAGGGGTTTTGGGATTTGTGTTTGTTTGTTTTCATAGTCTTTTATAGACTATGGACTAGGCAATTCAGCAATCACTAAAGTAATTTGGGAATAATCGGGTATCTAAAAATACAATTCTCAGAGCTGTAATACTGAGTACTGAGACGCATTAGCCACCCAGTCAGAAATTTTGGGGAAGTGATTCTCAAAGTCCTTCAAAGACAGGAGCTTTGACATCACCGTTAAGGAAGCACTTAAGCAGTCTTCTTAAATTGGGCACCAGACTCTGATACCTGTCTTGTGTGCTGTCACATAAAGCTCTTTCTAGATTGACCTTTAGGCACCCAGATGATCTCTACACTAGGAAATGAAACAGGACTATGCCACACGTTTGGCCACTAGCCCAAAATGCTGGTTTACTGTTGAACTCAACTACTTTGAGAGAAGGTATTCCTTATGAACGAGCTAGAGCTCTTCCAGGTAGTGCCCGAGTACAGTGCAGGAGACGGCAGATGACAGGGGCCAGTATGGCATGCCAGACATCCTGCTCTCCTGCAACCCTATCCCAACAGACTTGACACCTCCTAGTTCTCCTCAATACTCTCACATGCTCAACAAATCATCCCACATATGACAGGGACTGGATGCACAGCAGTTTCTTGCTAGAACATCATAATTCTTCTGGGATGCAAGACAGCACTCATATTATTTCAGACACGGCCACATATTGTCCAAGACTGAGTGCTAAATTGTACAAAAAGTATTTCATCTGTGTTCAGCAGTATAAATGCAAGTCCAGGATGAGGTGCCCCAGGGGCAGAAGGATATATATGGTTAATCCAGACAATGTAACAGTGTTTTTTTTTAAAAGAGATATATCATTCTCAAGGTACACAAAAAGTTTTTTTCTACAGATCATAGTGACTTAAAGCAGATTATTCAGGAAATCTGGATTGTTCTCCTTTATTTCGGTGCCTACATTTTATTTAACTAGTGTTTTATTTGCCTATGTGTTGTTCTGTAGTCACCCTGCTGACCTCTTACACTGATTAAATAACAGCATAGCTGAGAAACATGGCAGAAAGGTGTGTGAATAGAAGGTACATGATAACAAAATGCTTTTATTATAATGGCAACGGTAACAGACAAAGACTATTGTTACAAAGCTTTATTCACTAAATGCATCTTTCTGCTGTGATATGCTCATAATGAATTATGCTAAATAAAATGCTCTCTCACACAATTCTTTAGGCAGTCATCAGCCTGAGTTGCCACGTTTTCCTCCTTTCATGTGAAAGCAGGACAGAAAAGGGTGGAAAGTAATAATATTCTTATGTCTTGATTATAACTTGACTGACACCTGTCAAAATGGAGAGGTTGGAGAAAAATAAGATTGTGTCAAATAAAATGGTCCAAAGAAATAGAAATGGAGCCTAATTGCAGTCCCTTATTCCATGTGCTGTCATCCTTTCCGTAAATTAATCGAATTTTTAAAAATTGCCACCCTTTATGTCTTCAGGAGCTAGAAGAAAACATCTGTAGCATACATGAAACTTTGTTAACACAAATGTAAAGGAGGCTCAGTTGCATCTAGCTGAAAAAAAAGAGACGGGAGTTTTGGGCCACTTTGTTTGCAGGCTGACTTTTAACACTTTCAGGAGATAAATCCAGTTATACTGACTGCACAGCAGAAACTGTTCCTTATCGTGCTTCGGTGAAAAAGGACACTGTGAGCAAATACCTGCTTTCTGTACTTTTGAATGTTGGGGCACCGTGAGATGGCAAATCAACTATCAAAGCAGTTTTTTAAGGCACCTGCGAAACCAGCATCAAGTACAGAACCGCACAGCTGCGTAGCATAGAGCGTTAGACTAGAAGAAACTCACTCTGACACTTCAAATCGGTTCAGACAACCCTAAACAGGTAATTTGTCCAAGCAGACCTGATGTTGCCTCAGGTGTTGTCTGTCTGCACTGCTCTAGGTGTATGCTGCGTCAGAAATGTTCTGCTCTCCCGCAGCCAGCGTAAACCAGTCTGCAAGAGTAGAGCCAGCACGAGTATCACGTTCTCTAGTTAACACTGCAAAGCTGGGCTCACACGGCCGTGCCAGATCTGGACGAAATCTGCGTAATCTGGTGAACTGCATTAAGCATCACGGATCGTTCAACAAGTTAATATGCCTGAAAGATGTTACAGCCTGCTCCTGAGGGCAGCTCGGACAGCAGATCTAACAGGGCCAAGGAGCTGCGAGGAGCAGAGAGGAAGAGCTGGTGGTTAACAAGCTGTCTCCTCATTCCTGCGTACATGAGGGATTCTAAAATCCATCTGCTGCTTGTATTTTGTGGAATTTGATGTGCTTACTAGAGGCAAGGCTCTGACTTAGGAGTTAAGACGTGGTTTGGGATAGCTGTGAAGCCTTCCCATGCCCGCTTGTCAGTCTCTTCCTTCCCCACATGTGTCCCCCTCCCCACAGGAAGGGCTCAGGCTCTTACGAGCAACAGCAGCACGCAGAAGTTCGTTTGTCGTTCATTAGCAAGGGGACACTACAAGATCAGCTAAGCTAGATCTGCAGTCAGATGAAGGCCCATGGAATTAATAAATGACAGACAGGTACACAAAGTTCTACAGTTTTATAGCTGCTTCATTTTAACCTGCTTCAGATTGTGGATCAGGTCTCTTAGGGATTCAAACCTGTGGTTGCTTCAGGCACAGACTTCCAGCACACGTCCCCCTGAACATGTCAAACTGAAGTCGAAGAGAGTCTTCTTTACAGATGACAATATTTTACAAACTTTTATATTTTCTTTCTCAATGAGTTCCACAGGGTTTCAAGCTCTACGCATTCATGCCATCTGTTTCCTAACAACTAATGTGCCCTGTACAGCTACAGAGAAGACAGGCGATGCAGCCCAAGTGCTTGCGGATGCTTCACCGGCATTGCTAGGAGCAGGTAGGCAAGGTTACAGTTGCTAAGGTGGGTCCATGATGATGGAATTGTCTTTTTTCTTCAGTGAATGCTGGATTTTCAGGTATTTTCAGGTATTTTTCCAGGTATTTTCAAAGTTAAAAATTAACTTATTACCTCTTGTCAGATTATTTTCAGAGAGGAACCAAGCTGATTTGCTTTGGTTAACAGTTTACAATTGAGGTGTATTAAGATGAGACAAAATAATAAGAAAATCTTGAGACTGTTACAGACTGAAAAAAAGCTGAAGCATTAGCTGAGTTATTTTTAGACTTTAAGCTCTCCAGGGCAGTGATTGTCTGCTATTAAGTATTGTACAAAGCTGAGCATATCGCTAGCTTTAAACAAGAACAACATTTCTACCATTGACTCCCTTCACATGAGATAAAAGGGGAAAATACAGATACAAATAAATAGGAAGACAGAAATGCTTTACTCAGGAAGAACATCTGCAAATCAAATTACGCGAAAGGGTTCCCTTTCCAAAATTGGGAATAAACAGGCAGCTCGATCATGTATTTCCGCAAAATTTGGTTCGTGGTATGTACTGCTTACTTACTGCAGACCAAAGCAAGCCTCCAGGAAATGACTGCCAAAGTGTACAAGCTGACAATTATAATTCCAAAGACAAAGATTTTCCTAATGTTTCCAACTCAAATAAGGCTGCTTTAAATTACATCAGCTAGAGAACATTGTAATTGAAACAAAAAATTGTCAGTTGAAATTTCTTTTGAAAAGGCAAAAAATTCCTAATCAAGAGCACGATTGTTCATTCCTTTGCGGCAGGACATCACAATTGTGAGAACTGGGCAGCATGGAAGATAGCACAATCACACACCATCACTAACTCCTCATTTACATTACAATTCCATTTTTCCTTTTCCATACTCAAATACAAATAACTTCACAAGATGTAAACATGCTCCTGGTGTTTTCTAAGATAATAATAGTCCATTCAATAGTAGTTTAAAACCCCAGGCATTGCAAAACCCAAATGGGATAACAGAACGTATTGTTCAAAGTAAGAAAACAAAGGAAGTTAATCAAGGTCCTTACTTGACTACAGCTGCCTTCAGACAGAAACCTTAAGAGGTATTTCTTAACCAATGATTCATGAGAAGACACCTGAAAAAAAAACCCAAAACTACCAATTGTAACTTGTTTGCTTAAGCAGCCCACCATGAAGATGTTACTATAGGATTTCTGCAGAAAAGCCAGCTCCACGAGACAGTAAAGCCGCTTCTCTCTTTTAATGCTGCAGACAAGGTAAGAATATGGCTACATAAGCGTGAGTCAAAGAAAAAGCACTCAGGTCTACCAGTTAAATAATGAAACTATTTGAGTGCTAAAGGAATCTGAAATATATGATTCTACTTTCAGCAGGTTTTTAAAGACTTTTTAAAAAAATAATTGAATTGAAAAATACAGGAAAGGAAAATTGAACAGCTATGCAACAGCTATGAGGTACAGGACTCACAGGGCAAATATGGGTCTTATCAGACTTATTCCCTGAGGTAGCTGGGAAGATACCAGATGTTACTCAGAGGGCTTATTGGTCTTACTCTGACCATCGCAAATCTTCTTGCGGAGAACAAAAAGAATCACTCATTTCTTTGTGAAAAAACTTCATCCTGTCAAGTCAGGTAGTAGGTGGTTTCTCCACCCCCTTCAGCAACATCTTAGGCACCATCTGGTTCAGGCTGGTTCACGTGTGCACATACACAAACAAATCCCCCACAGACAGACACCTCAGGGAGGACCATTCAGCACAAAATCTAGACCATTTTCATCTCTGTTACCATTGCATACAGTGAGGAGAAGAAACCCTGAGCTGGAGTGCTTTAAAGCTTGAGCTTGGTAGCGCGAGGTACAGCCTCCCCAACTTGCTATGAATGGCTGGGTGGTCATTGCACCGCTCTTTTGTGAGAGCGAGCAAGGAGCATTGCAGCAGTGCTCAGCCTGGCTGAACAATTACTGCTAGCAGCGCTGATTAGAGGCAATCCTATCTCAGATAGAAGAGATCAATATTGTTTGTTATCAGAAGAGGCACTTTAAAAACCCAAAACCAATCAAACAGAAAAACCAACAAAACAGCCCAAACAAAACTAAAAAAGCTGTATTAGAAGCCAGGGGAAAATTAGAACCACTGTGTTGCTACAGAAGCTTCTGGCATTCACCACCCCTTGTGTGTAAGTAAACAGTACCTAATAAAAAGGATTTATCAAGACTGTGTGTGAAAGAAGAAAAGTGGTGATACTGATCATGTATCAAAAATTCCTTTTACCTGAAATGAACTAATTCTTTTAGATCACAGTCTGCCAGTTAATTCTTTGGAGGTTAAGATTTAAATAGCTTTTCTTCCACGATTTGTGCATGCATGACTCTCAGAGAGGATGCAGGAAAAGGCTGGTAAAAGAAAGAGTCAGAAGCTGTAGCTTCATGTTGCCAGGAGATTTTTCTTCCCTTCTGTGGGAAGAAAACCTGAACCTTCATTAAGCAAAAAGCAACCCTTAAAATTTGGCCAGTGAGACAAACCTGAGCTTTAGAGGGAGAGGTCAAAAGGTTGGGTGGTGAAGAATGCTGCAGTAGTTGTATATATGAAAATAAGAAAAGATAGAAAGAATTATCTAGAGGAATCTGAAGAGGTAAAGTTGATGCGATGGAGTAGAAATGAACAATGAGAAATGGTGTTTGAAACATATGACTGCAAAATAGTCTTTGGGTCTCCAACTTCTCTGTTACTATATAAATCTTTAAAGATATTAGAAATGTGTAGGTGACTGGAAGGTTGAAATCAGACAGGAGATAGAAAAAGATTTATTACCCATGTTCCTTCTTCCCCACTCCTTTAGGTGTTTAGGTGTGACTGAACAGTTAACTACTTGCATTGCTGCCTTGGCGAGCAAACCAAGGGGAACAACGAACTTGAAGCATCTCCAAATGCTTCTGCTTAGTATGGGATCATTTGCTAGAGTAACCAGCCTTAGCCGTGAGCCCCAGGTGTGGTTTTGTTAAGGATGTCACAGCTTGGTTTGTCTGATTTAGCATCACATGCTGTGCAATTTCTTCTAGAGGTTTGATTATGCTTGGCAGTAACACAGTAAACGCGTAAGAGTGGTGTTGCACCAAAGCTACAGAATATTTCAAATCCATCCATGAAACTGAAGGGGATTTTACTTTAAGGCACTCTGTCAGATGCTGTGATCCAATGCTGACGGAAAGGACGGTCCCGTGCTCCCCCAGGTTGCCTATTCCTATTCCCACCACTATCAGCTGTGCCAGACCTAGTGTTTGTAGGGTGAGTCAGAGCACCATGCAGCTGCACAAATCCTCCTGCCTACCCAAAGGAGGAAGAAGACCATCCAGTTGGGGGTGGCAGGCTGTCCTTATGTCAGATTCAAGTAACTAGTAGCACCGGCTAAAAAATGTGCAGGATATTGCTCTCAGCCTGCAAGCAGAAATGACAAACAATAGAAGACCTCAGCTGAGAGCACTGTGTGACCTTTCAAGTCAGCATGCTGGCAATAAAGTGTTTTGAAATGTGACCATCTGGTTTTTAATAGATAACTGGAAAATCAATTTATCACTCCCAAGCTCCTTGACTTATTAATCACCAAATAAGCAATTACTTCCCATTCTAAAACCATAAAGCATATACCCCGCTATACGGTAATGTCCCTCGGTTTTCACCCGTAGCTAGGCACCACCTCTGAGAGTGAAAGAATGTCCCAGCTGCTACCTGCATTCCTGAACACCTAACCCAGCTAACAAGGAAGCACAGCAGATCACAGCCCCTGTACCGCCTTCCCTCACCTTTCCTTTTCGTTTTTTTAATTTTTGATCCACGACAAGATGTGAAGGGAGCTGACGATCCAAGCCGGGAGATCTATTTCTGTATTTCAGTTCTTAATTATGGCTGTGGATTTCTGGTGATGTTGAAATCCTACAAATCTTGTTAATACAACAATTTCTGTTTATGAAGACAGAAAATTGAGCTTTTTGCGTGCATACTGAAGTGTTGTTTTCTCTTTTTTTTAACTAAAAATGGAATAGCTGTGCCCCGTGTCCCGTGGAAGAATTACTAACAATAATACATTATTATGAATCAGAAAATGGACTGAAGCTAAAGAAAATCTGTACAAAAGACAAGAGAAAATAAAGGGGAACACAGCCCCAAAGAGAGAGGAAAATTAGGAAAGAGCAAGATGGCTATAAGAATCTTTTCAGAATGAAACCAAAAGGATTTCCACCGTCTGTTTCAAAATTCAGTTTTACATGTAAGGAATAAACTTCTCAGAGCAATCTTAAAATCTGTAGCTCAAACATTTGCTGTGTTACTATTTTCACGTAGAAACTTGAGAATTTCGTAGCTTCTGAAAATCGCATCTATTGAACGTACATTGTGTATGCAGTTTTGCTTAGTATTAGGAAGAGCCTTTATAATGAAAACAACTAAAATACAAACATCTATAGTTTGATGTTTACTCAGTTCCACACGATGCCTTTCGTCAAATCATGTCACTTTTTTCTGATATTTATCATGTCAATATGTGCCGACGAGTGCCTAAAACAGAAATAGTCAGTTTGTCAGTGAGCAACGTCCACTCTGATCTATTTCTAGCGTTTATACTCAAGTGGAACTCTTTCCAAGCTGGAGGATCCCCCAGCAGCCAGAATACCACTGCACAAGAGCAGGCAGGCAGTTTGAGGGGTAGGGTGGGTTAGCCCGAGGAAATATCCAAACAGTATAAATCCACAACAGTCCGAAAGTTTGCAAGTCATGTCTACCCCAGCCTGAGTGATGGGGGCTCGCGAGCAGAGCGCACTCCAGTTTCTCCCCACCGGAGCATTCCTTCTGGGCTGTTATTACCAGAGCAGGATAAAAAGCTCTTGGATACAAAAGATCCAAGACAGAAAGGAAATATGTTTCAGACTTGAAAGGAGACAGTCTAGGCCTAAGGAACTGGCTTTCTATTTTGATTCCTTCTGCCATCTGAAATAGCCATTCCCACTAATTCTCTTCAAATTCCTTCCAGGAGTCATCTGCTCAGTGGGCAGAGCTCTCCAACTGCCTAAAAAAGTGCATATCCCATTGCATGAACTTCCCAGTTTTTCAGTACTCAATCATCCTCCTGAAACTTGGCCATTGTTTCGATCTTCACCCCTGCCCCGCAACATCTACAGATGCTTCCTGTAAAGCTGAGCAGTGTAGTTGTGCCATTCAGGAATGTGTAGATAAACTGGCTTTGAAGAATTTTGTGATATGTTTGCATGAAAGACGATGTATAAAAATAAAGTGTTTCGGTATGTGACCAGCCCAATCTGATGTAGCCTCTTTGCTGGTTATCGCTTGAGTAGACAAAAGTCTCCCATTAGTGATAAATACGTATACATGCGCCTACATATTTTGTGTGTATGTATATGTGTGATTGAGAATTATTGTATATGAATAACATACTTATAAATCAGACTGGGAACCCAGGACATTGTTCCCTCAGTGATGGTCTTTTCTCTGGGGTAAAAAAATAAGAATATTACAACAGGGAGGGAAAAGCGTGGCTATGCTGCCATCGTGATGCTTTCCCCACAGCTATAGAGTTGTTCAGAATACGCTGAAATTTTAAAATGGGAGGTAAACATGGATAAAGTTTGGAAAGTGTCATGATTCTCTTCAGCACTCCTTCATATTTTTCTGGGCTTACTCACTGATCTTAGACCTCTGTTCATACATATTCACCAAAGAATGATGCAAGAAGTATGTTAAATAGCAGAGAAGAGTTGATGACATTTTAGAAACATGCCAAACAATAATTAATTTTCTCATGTGCAATATTTAACAACCGCTCT
>NW_010396883.1:0-8426 GCF_000710305.1 Buceros rhinoceros silvestris | reverse complement strand
CAGGTTATGATCTCTTCACCAGATGTGAAATACTCCTACTTCCATTTACCACCGTATTTATGTATTATTTATGGTGAAGTTCAGAGACATCCAAAGATATCCCCTATCTTGGCAATGAAGGCGGAAGGGGGAGCATATGTTCTTGAGGCTGTTGCAGAGAATCCAGTCTTCTGAGCTCTTCTTTCAGTTGCAGGTGTCTTTATTCTTCCCTGGGCGTAGGTTTGATTAGTCCATGAAGGCAGATGAGACCTGTTAGCACTGTTACTTGAACTGGGTTGCAGTAATACTACAAGGGTGTTTGCAACATCTGTGGAGGTGTGAAGGAACCTGCCCTTCATTCTGGAGGAGTATGTGCCTTAAGTATAGTTTGGCTTGCTTTTATCTACTCATGAGCTGGTTTTTGGTTAGACGCCTAAATTAAGCAACAAATCTAATGTCAGTGTTCTACACGTGAAGGGTATTTTGAATCTTCCTGAAGTTTGTCTGTGTGGGTTTTTCATCATCTAACATCTTTAAAAACATCAAATAATGAGGGAGAGAGGATTCCACCTACTGCTTCCCTGATGATGAAGGCTTAGAGTTTTCTCCAACTTTCCTGAATATACAAAAAATAATAAAAAGTAAGGAAGCTCTATGATTGCTCCCCTGTCACAGGAACTGTCAGAGGAGCAGTGCTAATAACTGGACTGCAGACTCTGGTCCTTCCTTATTGAATGTTTTTGACCATATCAGTCTTGTGTGAAACACAAAGTCATAGGATTTTCTATACAGTACAACTCTGACACTTCTAATGTACAAATAGTCTTTTAAATATCATCTTTTCCCTCAGAAGTATTTGATGTATTTCTGGACTTTGGAATCTACTAGCCGATGTTTCAGTGTATTACAAGGTGTAACATAATCTCCCAGACAATACCAAACATATAATCTCGATATAAATTGCCACTTCAGGTGTTACTCTCAGAATTTTTTAAGCTTTCTGCTTTTCTGTAGCTTGAGTTATTTAAAAATTAGTGTCTGAACTTAGTTTTAGACACGGACAAAATGAGGAACATCTTAAATTATCAGCAGTAATAGCCTGCATATAAAGTTGAAATATAAACAAGTAACGTAACTGGCAAAAAGCCAGCCCGGGGTAACTAAAAGCTAAATTATCTGTTAGATCTTGTAGGCAGTAGTTGTATACAGTGCCTTTTTATGTTCCCACACTTTTACCTTTTAAGTTATAAAGGTGAGTGTGACCACCAGAGGGCAGAAACATTGTTTAATGACTCCAAACCGAAATCCTTAGAAGACTTCTTCTGCCTGTAAAAATACAGTGAGATAATGCACAGAATTTCAAAAACATTAAGTAGTATTATATTTTTTTCAGTGTAAGGTGAAAAGAAATACATCTCCTTAGAACTCATGTGTGTGGGGTTTTTTTTATATCTACAGTGAAAGTCAGAAGAGTTCATCAGATCATGTAGTTTGACTGCAATGAATGAGTCGTTAAACTTAACCCATTTACGTTTATATTGAGCCCAGTAATTTTAATTCAAGCATGTTTTCCAGGTCTGTGCTAATCTTCATTTCTTCATTTGAAATGAAAAATAGACTCATTTCTCACTTATAGTTAAAGAATCATTTAATTGTGTCTGAATTAAAGTTCATCTTTTCATAAAGATCCCACAGCATTTGAATATTCTTTTTTTCTTTTTAACATTTATGTCCCTTAAAGCATGTAATTTTGATCTTCAGAGTATCAAGGAAAACATTTAATATAATGGACCTACGTACTTCAATAAAGTAGCCTTTTTTAGGAATGCCTTTTTTCTTTCTTTTTTGTCTAGAAGCCTAGAAAATCTAAGAATAAACAGAGTTGCTGTTAATAATTGGTCAATTTTTGCATCTGGGTTTTCTAAAATGTCAGTTGAAATTGAGGCTTGACAATCCTCTACAAGGATTGAATTCTTCCCTTAATACAGTGTCAGAAACATGATTGCCGAGAACGTGTGCAATAGCTGTAACCTGCTGGAAGTTAAATGGGTGCCAGAGCTAAAGCAAAAGTTAACGTTAGTAGAAAGAGTAGTCATTATGTTCATTATGTTATATAGACACTTAGGTGTGTTACTTTTCTGAGGTAAAGCTGTCCTGAAAGAGTCAAGGATTTCTGTGAGTCTCCTGCTGCTTAAACTGAGTTTGTATTGAATGACACAGACAAAGAATTCACACAGCAAGCTAATTTTCTTGTTTACTAAATTAAACATCAAGCGATCGTTTTATTGAATGATGCTTGTAACTATGAAGTCTTGTTTGAACTGGCAAAGAATTAAGTTAAGTGCAGAAAAGAGTCAGTTGTAAGGTTCTCCTTGGAAAGATTGCACATCTGTTCCTTGTCTTGCTGCTCACAAGCGAAAAAATGACCTTTCACTGATGGTGTCTTCATCTAGGCTCCCGTGATTATTCTACACACTACTATATATATGTGTAAGATCTGAATTGTGACAGAATGTTGAAATGACATTGCAAGTTAGTACAAGCACATTTCTCTGGAAATGCAGGATAATGCTGATCCCTGATGCTGAGTGCCTAACTTATCCTGGATGGTAAAGGATGGAATGAGATGTGTTTCTGTACGCTTGTCTGTAAGAATAGTCGAGTAATTGCTATCATTAGTGGGAGGTTTATCTGTGGTTGTGGGAAATAATTTGCAACTCACTGTGGTGAGCTAATGCACTACTTTGACTAATACTTGATATTTTTCAAAAAAGAATTCAGATTAGTGGAATTGAGTTCATTTCCTGGTGAATTACTTGATTGTAATTGGATTATTTTTTCCCCAGTTTCAATATTAATTTAGTTTTATAATTAACAAAAAGAGGAACTAATCTGATATTGTGTTGGCATTGCCTTGAAATACTACTTGGAACTTAAATATTTTTTGTACTTCTAAATATATTGCCCTTAAACATTACATATGAAAATGTAGTTTTTAAATTGATACTTTTTCACAATAAATATTGCTGGAACATTCTCTGCCCCCCCCCACTCCCCGTCACTTTTCCGATAGATAGAACACAAAATGTAACTCAACCTTGGTAATGTAATTCAATTTCTGAACACTAATCCTCAAACAAAGACTTTTGCAGAGTCCATAGTGAAACACTCGTGAGTCTCTAAGTAGGATCCAGAAGAGCAACTTTTTTTTTTCCGGTTCCCTTGTTGTCTTTATCCCTTCTTTGCTGTTTCTACCATCTTATGATAGATTTTTAAATACCTGCTATTCAGATGAAGGCAAGTAATTAGTATGTAAATCTTACTTTGAGCACAACTGTGTAATAGAAGGAACAAAACTGTGAAACAAAACTTGAAGGTTTCTTTAGAGAAGCCTTACATATTTAAATATAATTAGACAGGCAGACTTTGAAGTATGTTTAAACTTTTGTTTGCTGTATAATGACTTCAGAGTTTTCATACAAAAAATATTGCAAATTTCTCTGTGTTCTCTGAGGCCATGGCTATCTGTCCATACACCATCAGTCCTAATAAGATTGCAACTTACGATTACAGCTTTTAGACAATTAATGAGTCCTGTGAGGTATAGTTTTGTAGCATTTATGTTTCTAAAGAGTATTAAAGCTTGCTCCACTGAATATATTCCCATTGGGCAGAAAAAAAATATCTTTTTGTATTATTTAGTACTAGAGTTTAAAAACAGCATGTGAAAGGACATGTTTGGTCTAAGTATTCCACTTTCAGAAGCATTTTGTATAGTGTACCTCGCTTGTCAGAAGTTTTTTTTTTTCTCCATAAACAAAGCTGGATTTGAGGCCCTTAATCTTATTGGGAATGTGGAAAGGAAAACTTGGATTTGTGTCCAGCTAGTTTAATTCTGAATGGTGCTTCAGGAAGGCTAACAAGGGTATTGTAAAGAAAATGTAATATCCTGCAGATGGCTGAGGGAGTGGCACTGTTAGAGTTTGGAGAACCCGCATGGCCAGGTTATCCTCACTGATTTGATCTTCAGCATGAATGGATGATACTCTGTTGTAATCAAATATTAATTAGATTAAGAAATGCGAAACTTGATGAGAGGAAGGTGATGAGTTTTGAGACTTTATTTCATAACATTTTGAAGGGGACGGTGGGGAGGTGGAGATTCCCTTACACACCCAGTCAACTGTGCCAATAATGGTTTTAATGTTACATTGACAATTTGTAACCATTAGAAGTATCATCATACAGTAGCTTTAAACAAAAAGCTTTCCATTTTAATGTATTTCTGTTTATTCTCCAAGCTGTGGTTTTTGCTAAGGTTAGTTTTATTAGTATTTGTTATTCAGATTATGTATTAACTGTGCTATAAATGTAGAAGTGTTCAAATGGTCTTCCTGTGAGCCATCTTTGGTCAGAGAGCAGAGTTACCGGTCTGAGAACTTGTAATGTTAAGTAGTAGATGCAGCTGTCACTCAGGAAACACTGTTTCTAATCGTGTTTGGGTAGTATTTTAAAGTACATGCAGGAACACCGGTGATACAGTGAATTTATTTCAAGAGTTTGTGAAAAATGTGTGGGGTTTATTTTTCCATCTGGTGTCATTATTTTAAGATTACGTGAAAACCTCTGAGTCTTTAGGGCTTTCTCTGGTCTGCCATCTCTGTAAAATGGAAATTATGTCTCTAGGATTAATCTAAAGCTTGAATTAGCCTTTTCATCACTTTCCATCATTTATTGTGGTGCAACTTTGATAAAACAAGTATTTCTAGGTATTATGCCAAAAACTTGAATCTGGAAGCTATTAAGGAGGTAACACAGATGCGGATGAAGTGGCCTTAATGTGATGGCAATGTTGGGAAGTGACTGTAGTGCATTTTCCTTAAAAAGACAATGTGATCCTTTGTCTCCAAATAACTTTCCTGATATTGTTGCACAACCAGACAGCTGTTTGTTTAAAGGGTGCATGGGAGAAGTAATTGACTGGTTTCTGTTGCATTGAGTAGTGCTCGCCTGGGGAATTTCTTCACAAGTTCTTGATGGTCCTTTACTGGATGGTGATGGGAGTCTTTTCAGCTGGATTAGATGAGACTCCACAGAATGTTTCCTTCTGTTTATGCACGATCTGGTTCTCTTAGTTACATTAAGCTCTGTACATGACTCTTCACTGCTCTCTTGTATGTATGCAGGAAACTGCTACGTAACCAGAAACAGTTTCAATGCCTCGGGGAGTCTCTGATTGTCAGATTCTTGACGTGGGATGCCACTGGTATGTTTAAGCATACAAGCAACTCCTATCAGTTGGCCTATGCACAGCGGGAGCTGCCTGGGGAAACTTCAGGTACTGTCCACAATTCCCTTCCCACAGGAGGGGTCCTGTTTATTAGCTAACTTGTCGTAAAGGTAGGTGGGAATCCAGCTGTTAAGCTATGCTGGGGGTGGAAGAGGCTGATTGGAGAGATTTCAGCTGGACAGTTTCTGGATCATGCTGGAGGTGGTGAATAAGTGTGCTGGGTGTGCACACAGACATGGTCCTGATACCTAGCACTCTGTAGGATGCACTTGAGTTTCACTTTTTTTTTTCTCCACAATTATAATTCAGCAGACCTTGCCACAATATAGAGTATATTGTGTTAGACCATAATTCGATAGTAAAATCAAGATAAAGGAGCTAGTGGACTCTTGAAAAAGCTCCTGGAAGAACTTACGGTATTTTTCTGTTTTTATGGAAGCATAGCACGTTTTAAGTGTAGTTTATATACTAGTGTTTATTGCTAATTTTACAGCCATTGCCGCTAACAGCATGTAATGTTTCAGGTAGTGTACTGTAGCTTCTGAAATTGGAGGTCTTTATTCTAGTGACAGCAACGGTGTAAAAATGTTAATACTTCATCTAGACAGTATAGCAGTGGGTAATGTCAGCAAGCCTCTGAGCTTTCAGTTGATGAAGGCTGGGACAGTATTGCCACAAACGTATCCTTTTCCCTTGGGCATCTGCTTTTAGCTGCTGAGAGATGTGAGACCTTGGGCTAGATGGATCTTTATTATTATGCTAAGTGGAGCTGGTAGGGCATGCAGCACTTGTATTTGCAAATTTAAGTAGAAGATCAGACTTCAAACTAAACCAGCTCAGAGCTTAGAAATCTACTAGACTGTTTAGGATATCTTCCTGAAAAACATTAATTTAGTAACTGAATGTATCGGTAAACATAGCTCTCTGTGTGTGTTTGTGCATATTAAGAGTGAAATCCTGTCTTCCTAACTTAACGCAGCTGTACCAGAACTTGGTATAGGTAGTGAGCCTGCCTGCCCAGTACAACTTTGTTTTTAGCATTTTGCCTCCTGATGAGGACTAAGAGGTCTCTGAAGACCACTCCAATGAGGTGCTTGCCTGTCTTTTAATAAAAGCATTAAGCCTTTCCCAAATCTTTGTCCACAAAGCCAAGCCATGATGATGATGAAGGAATCTTTAGGATATTGTATCTAGGTTTGAATTTGCTCCTGGGCTGAACAGGATGGGAGGCAAATGTTTAAACCAGGTGACTTTCAAAAGTCCCTTCCAACCTTAACTACTCTTTAATTCCACTATATGTCTGTCTACAGTTTTTCTGTGGGTGGACATTTCAGAAGTAGTGGAATGAAGAACACTTTTTTCCCAGTGATTGGGGCACAGAAGTGGCAGATCTTGGTACTATTTTTTTTGCTGACTTTCACGGGGTCTCATTCCCTTCTGTTCTTTGTGTCCTAACTGACAGGACACAGGGTGTGCTACATGGAAGTTTCCATCTGCTCTGACCCTCTGTGCAACAGGGAATGGCTGCGAGAGCTGATATGCCAGATCACGCTGATGAGCCTGCATTCTGTAATAAATCATTATCAGCCCTGCTCAGCCACCTCTTCTCACTTGGGGTTTGAAGTTGGATCTTCCAGCCTAAGGTATGTGCTCTAACCACCTGGGTGAGGGGAAAGTGGGCAGGACCATTTCTGGTTCTCAGAAGTGGTTGTGATCCCCATCACATCTGACTTTGCCACTTCTTCTAGAGAACTCCTGTAGACTTCAGGTGGCTAATCACATCTCCTTAGAGAGGTGTAGGGTGTTACGCAGAGGTCTTTATTTACTCAGAATGGGTGCTTTGTGCACAGGGGGATGAATGAAGTCAATTTTCTAGGAAATTCTAAGGCTAAATTTGGTCTTGTGTAGTGTATGTAGGTAACTGCCTACATCCTGGTACTTTTTGATGCTACAGACTGAATTGCTGTTCAGAATTTAGGTGGGATAAGGTGAGTTAGCATGTTTTGATATGAATTTACTGTCCTAAAGGTATAATCTGCTTTACCGATAGGAAAACTTTGTGTTACCATCCCATCCCCCACACATGAACAATTTGTCAAGCTGGAACACCAGGCTCTAGTTTAATTTCTTCAGACAAGTGGTGACAGTTCTCTAATTTAATTTATGTTTGGGCTAGAAGACTAAACTTCAGTTCATACTACTGGGCTGTTTTTGTATGCCACAAATGCTACAAGAGCACCACTCAAAAGAAAAAGCCCAAAAGCAGTTCTACTACATGAGTGCAACTCCCGGTTTGTATGTTACATTTGTGAATAGAAGATACTGATTTGATGTCACAAGTATTTTTAACAGGATTAAAAAAATGCAAATAGCATTATGTAAGACAGATTACCTGTGGCTTTAATACAGGATTGTTTTTAAGCCAGAGGCTACGTTTTGCTGGGTTGTGTATGTTTGATTATAACCAAGCACATTAGGATTAGGCTCAGCAGAATGCCATTTTCCAAATCCTTGATATTTTCAGATTAGATGACTTCAGTTTTTAAACTTAAAATTATGAACTTAATGTCTGAATTGTGATTAATTTTTTTTTATAGCTTTCAGGATGGATGGCTTCTTTGTTTATCATCATTACAAACAGTTTGATATGCGTAGGTGAATTCGGAAATTGCAGTTGTCCATCATATCTTCTATAACTTTTTTTCCTAAGGCAGAGAGCCACTTGGTTCCAAAAGCAACACGAAAGACTAAATGCATTTCCTGCATGGCAGAATGTGTGTGGACAACATGTCACAGTGCCAAGCAAATCAGTGAAATGTTAGTTTCGTCCTGAACCACAAGGAAAATCTTACAGGCAGTTGAACTCCAGATGATGTCTAAAAGGCCTCGTATGTACTGTACCACAAGTTCTTGACCTTTTAGTGAATGAAATTTCAGGAAGCTTACACAGCTGGCACAGAACAGCTTCATGTGACTCTGCATTGTTGTCGTTGCTTTATGCTCTGAATGCCTGAAATGTGCCACTCCCTATCAGACAGACACCAGAAAGAAAGTCTCTTACAGAAGTAATGTTTTCTTTTGGAAAGCTAAAAAGTTTGATGTTCTCAGCTGCCAAGGTTCCCTATTAACAGACTTAACTGGAAGCATGGGGTTTTTT
>NW_010396882.1:0-4899 GCF_000710305.1 Buceros rhinoceros silvestris | reverse complement strand
TGCCTTTGAAGATTTAAAAACAGCTTTCTCTCCTGCCGATTTGGCAGATTTCCGTGACCTCGAAATAAACAACACGAAACAACGAAGAAAACACAAATTCCCGGGACGTCCCCTAAAACCCACAAATTCCCGGGACGTCCCCTCCTGCCTTACTCAGAGGCAGCCGCAGTCCACTCCAGCCTTTCCAAACATTAAAATTCGATCCTTACCAGATCAGCCGGGTATCTCGCCGCTCCCGTGGTCGATCGGTTCCACGGAAGAATCGGAGACCCGCACGAGCCCCCAAATGTGGCAATCCCCGTTATTTTCTTGCGGGGAGCCTTCGAGCTCTCGGCTGGAGCCGGGATGAATCACTCATATGCCAGTATGGTGTGTAGTGAGACCCGTTTATTGTTTACAGTACATCTCAATTTATAGACTCTTGTTCACCTGACTAGCTACATGGTGATTGGATAGTGTGTCTGTACACAGACAACATACATCTCTTAAAGCACTATAATTGGATAAAAGGGGTTAGCCCCCACGTGGTTACTGTTTTGGTTGGAGTTAATCAAACAGGAGCTAGTTAGAGATATAATTTCCCACACGACAGTGTTGCAGCTGGGTTTCGGCCACTAAGTTTCCCAGAGAGAGAGTAGCATATTTTTCATAGTTCTAATTTCTGCTAGAAAGATACACCAACACTGTGGTTTAGCCTAACACAGCAATTCTGAGATAAGTTTTTCCTTACCTACTTGTTTTGATAATTTTTCAAAGGCTAAGAGCAATACCAGAGTTATTGTGAGCTTTCCACATAAGGATGGTGATTGCGTGCTACCCAGAAGTAATTTTTCTTTCAAAGTATGCAAAATACCTAAAACAGAAATTTAATTGCTCAGCAACACTGAGAAACAAGCTATGGGACTAATGCACATCTGTCTGCAGTGAGATCGTATTGTACAGATTCCTCAATTTACTAATTGAGAAATTAGTAATGCAGCAGCCACAGAAATGGAATTATTAGTTTTAAAAATTATAGTCTTGAGAGACATATATGTTTATATGGAAATCTTAGACCTTAATGTTCATGTATTGTGCATTTTATATGAAGTAGCCGATTTTTAGTTCATTGAATCTAGAGAACAAATGTATTAGTTCCTGCTGTGTACTTCTTTGTGCACAACTTACTTGGTGTTTGCTACATCTTTGAACTCTGTAATCTTCTTCACGTCCACTTTTTTGGTCTTTATCAGGTAAATTCTGAAAAAGTTTTTCTGAGTATTGATTTAAAATGAACCTTAGTTTTGAAGATGTTTTTTCTTCATCTGTAGATTTAGTTTGTCTACGTGTAACTGTTAATTAATAAGGCACAATCCATCCATATAAGATTTTATGATTGACCTGTGTGTAAATACCCTTGTAAGCATTAATTAGTTAATTTATTAACTACACATTAAATTAAAATATTGCTTTATGAAAGTAACAGTCTAAAAAGAAGTTTAATTGAAAAGCATTGTGGTATGGTTGAATTCTTTATGGGCTCAGCAGAGTTATGTTTTAAAATGCTACAAGAGTAAACATCTTTTGAGATTAGGTTTCTTTGATAGCATCTGTCATTCATTACAACTTAGTATGTCTTAGGTACCTGCTTATTTGTTACAAAGGAATGTCTAAGGATTGGCTGCAAGCATAGATTCAAGCTGCTATATCATCTGGTGTCTCTATACTTAATCTAGCTCCTAGGAATTACAAATGTTTAAAATAAGGAAAGAAGGGGTCCAACTTCTAAGTCTGAAACAGTGGAAAGTTTACAGTGAAGAAGTACTGACCGTTTGCTGAGATGTGTGAAGTACTTCTCTGACTTCCTGTGTACTGTGATTCTGTAATGTCTAGCTAATGTAGCTAGACCAACTGGGGTTTATTTTTGAGTTCTTAGCTCAGGTGGATCTCTAAAGAGCACAACGTTGGTCTAAGCAGTATGAAAAATTCTAGCAATGGGCAAGTCCCACTTTACAGGCCCACAACTATTATCTCCCAACTACTTGGAGGTGTGGAGGCTGTGAACCTGAAGGGACCCCCTGCTAAAACTTTCCTATTTTGAAAAGTTCATCTGAAGGGAACAACAGATGTTCATGGTGTGAAGTGCAGACACAAAGAGACTTATGCAGAAAATGTTTTTGATTTGACAGCTGATAGAACTAGGAAACAAACCAAAGTGGCAAGCAACACTAGAATTATCATGAAGTTAATTACTCATGAAAGTTGTTTAAGGAAAACATTTGTTCCTCTGCCATGATTTCAAGATGTATTGCTGAAGCACTGGTAAAACCTGTTGATCTCCAACCTGGAGTTCGAGACGTGCCAGACTGAAAGTGTGCACAAGCCGTGAAGTCTGCTTAGGTTGAAGGGAGCTTCTTTGCATTGTGGTTCCTAAGCATGGGGCTGGGGCTGGTGTCATGCTGAGCAAGGATGTGGAGCAAGCTATGTTTAGCTTTCCCCAGGTACCTCTGCTGTTAACTGCAGTGCTGGAAGATGTGTCTCTGTATAGCTGAGCTGCAGTGAAGCATTTTGACTGTCTGCAGCTTGAGTTCTTTCACAAACAAATTTGGTTTTGTTCTATTGGAGGCATTTTTTTCTATTGGAGCTGAAGCTGAAATGTATTTTTGATGGCTTTTATGGGAAGTGAGCAGGCTTGTTAGACCTCCTGCTGAGCTGGGCAAACTGGTTTGCCCTGAAGAACTGAGATTGGCAAAGCAACAGGAAAAATACAGCTTTCTGTTAGCATAAGTCTGGCTGGAAAAGAAGATAGCAACACTGGAGAGCCCATTCAGGAATGTCAGGCTGAAGCCACTCCCATTGGAGTGTGTGAGAAATCAGGCCTTTCCAGACTGTCATGTGGGTATAGCAAGCCTTTGGGTAAATGAAATGCATATGAAGTTAGCAGAGAACATCTTAATATCGCTTTACAAAATAAGTGGCCCTCTGTTACAAACAGTGCCATCTGGTGGTAGTTTTCAGCACTGATCATGGACTCCTTGGAGGATCTGTAGATGCCGAACTTATTACCTCTGCTGGCTGCAATTGCTGTTGCACAGAAGGCTGGTGCTTAGGATCCTGGGGGGGTCTTGAAGTAGGGGAGTTCTGGCATGCCACCACCAGAGAGGTATTGCACCAGCTACAGAGCAGAGAAAGAGAAGCCTCATCGAGAGTGAGGAAGGGTCAGGTATGCAGTCAGTTCCATTACTCTAATGGCTATGTAAACAGAAATCCCATAGCAATAAAAAACTTTACACTCACTGCTGAATGGAACTGGGTTGCTGAACTTTTACTGAATATATTACAGCTTTGGTTAAGAGGGATTTATAGCAGCTGAAACTCAGTCCCAACAACAGTATTGGGTGGGTTGGTGCCTGACTGGGTGTCACACTTGCCAGTTTAATCTGCCTGGATATCCCTTTCTGACTGTTTCTTCCTGCCAATTTAATTCACAAAGAAACCCAAAGAAATAGGGCAGGAGTCCAGAGGTATGCCTGAGCTTTTCAGAGAAAATATTTATTCAAAGGCAACTTAAATTTAACTTTGTGCTATTTTTGGAGAAAAGATTCTATGTCTAACTGTCATGTTGTAAAGATATTGGTGTTTAAAATCAGAACTGAGTTTGATGTTTGTTTTGTGAACTGAATTCTTTTGATCTTTGAAAGATGTTGTTTTGTCAGAAGCTGACATTAATCTCATTTTCATCAAGTTCCCTAATTATGTCCAGGTGTTTTTCTTACAGTTGAAATAATAGTACTGTTCATGTATGTCACTGACAGGTACACATGCAATGTTTCTTATTATGCTAATCAGCTGTCATTATACAGTAATATTTTCCATAATGAGGTTAAGTCTGAGTTTCCATTTTAAGAAGTAACCAGCATATTTATTTGTGCCTACTTTCTCTGCGCAGAGGGGAAATTTGGAAGTATCCTAGGCCCCATGAGAAAAGCATATAGAAAGAATAACAACAACAAAATTGTCCCAAACATTTTCCAGACTCAGCACATCTCTGTTCTGTTCAAATTATCTTTTTGAACATTACAACTGTCTTCCTGTTGCACAGCAGTCTTTAAAACACTAAACTGGCTGTGTGTTATAATAAGTTGAATTCTAAATGCCTGAGCTCTACAACATGCTGTTGTAGGGAGTCCTTTTAATTATCCTTGTAATGTTTTCTCTGATACTGCTCTTGAAACTCACAGAGGAACTGACTCTGCTGTGTGAGTTCATGCACATGGTGATGATTGCCTCCTGATACAGTGAAGTTTTTTATGCCTCATCCCCACTAGATGACCTTAAAATAATAATCCATCTGCAGTTGGAAGTGTTACTTTTTGATGAAGAAGCAAACCATAGAAGGCAGTCAGAGTCAGGAATATGGTGTGGGTAGCTTCTTTCACTCCTTTGGTCAATGTTCTGTTCTTTAATTTTTTGAACTTACAGAAATGTAGAATCTGTAAGCATAAGTGTAGAATGTATACAATGAGGATGCTGACATCATTAGTATGTGCTTTCCTACAGATGCTGAAGTGATCTAAGAAATTACAGCTTTGCAAAATAAGTCATACTGCTTTTCTTGGAATAGTATAGTGAAACTAACAAATGCCATTTTCCCCTTTCATCACTTTGTACCCTAGTATTTAAAGACAAAAGGTTTGTGCCAGTATTGTGTAAGTGGATGCACTTTTAATTCATTGCTGCTTGGTATTATTTCTGTTGTGGATAGATAGGTGTGGATAGATTAAAAAAAAAAAAAGGGTAGAAATTTCTAGAAAGGAGGACCCTGGGAACTACCAACCTGTCAGCCTCACCTCTCTGCCTGGGAGGATTACAGAACTGATCCTCCTAGAAGGAGGATCTGCTAAGGCATATGCAGGACAG
>NW_010396881.1:0-13106 GCF_000710305.1 Buceros rhinoceros silvestris | reverse complement strand
ATATATAAAAAACTCATTATGTTTTGAATGTGAAATACCAATTAATTTTATCTTCCATCTTTGATTCCACCCCGTTGTCGGAAACAGCTTAACCAAGCTCGCATGCTCGTTATTCCTCAGACGCAAGCGTGTAGGCGTTTCATACTTTGCCTAGTGAAAGGGCTAACCCTCCTTGACACATTCACCACTAGACCAGTGATTCTGAAGCAACATCCTGACCCTTAATACTGTCAGTTTCAAGCTATCAAGCTGAAAAATCCTTGATAAGGTGAGAAGATGTCACTGCGAATCAGTTAGATGATGTGCCTAGAGTTCTGCAATACCATTTTCTAAAGTTTTTTTATGCACCATTGATTGACAGAAAAAAAAATCCGTTTTTCTTTGCTTTCCAAGTCACTCTGTGCAATGACTGACTCTTTGATACTGTCACTTTTTAAAAGTAAACCATACAAGCCCTCATATTTCAGCTTCCAGGGGGCTTATGTCCGTTCTTTGTTTTCCACCTTCAAAGGCTTAAAAAAATTGTGTTGTCATAGATTCATGCGCAAGTGCTCTGGTCGTTTGGAAATCATGGGAAAAGCTTGTTTTTTATACGGCCCAGAGTTTGGTTGCCGGATCGGAAGTGGTGCTGAGGCCTCTCCACAGACTGTCACATCCATTTGTTCTATTCCACTTGTCTCCATGGGATATTCCACAGGCGTCTGAGTGTTTGATGCGCTGGCAGAAGCACCTCTTCCCCAGAATTCCCCAGGGGAATACTTTACAGGGCTTTAAAACAAGAAATATAAAAATCAGAGATGAGGATACACACAGCACCAAGGTACATCCTTCCCTCTGCAGGGAGCTGAACTCAAATGCCTAGTGAGAAGCATTTCTAATTCTTCCTTCCACTTCCAGAAGTGTGAGAAAATTTCCACGTCTGGCTTCTACCACGCTCTCTTGTAAAGTAAAACTGTCTCATTAAAGTAGTGAGAACATATTTCTAGATGACTGCAGAAGGAATTTTCTGTACTAATGTGACTCTTTAGTGGTGTGTAAGTACTTAGGATGTTCTGAAACCGTTTGAGAGGAATGGCGTACCAGAGTCACTGGGCTGTATCAGCGCTGAACAGCAAGTAAACTGGTACTTCTTGTGCTGCCAACCACCACGGATTTGTCTCTAATAACGCGGTTAGTAAAACAGAATCACTGCTGCACTGTAATGGAAGTGATGGGCATACCGAGAGGAAAGGCCACATTTTTCAAGTCTAGGGCAGATCTACTTCAACTACTTGCAAAAAAAGCATAGTACAAACAAAAGAGAATAAACAAAAGGTACCTGACTGGTGTCCTAGGGCTACCTATGAATCTGCGAGGTGATCGGATTTTTGGTTCAAAAGAAAATTTCTCTTTTACACTTTCAAGTACAGATGGAGCCACATACGTAAAACCCTGCAAAACAGGAATGAACACGCTGTAGCTTATGTTTATGATCACTCATGCAGTTCTGATTGGCATGAAATAGTAAACAGAAGTTATCAAAAGGAGAGTAGATGTAGACAGACGGAACTTCTACTCACTTCCCAAAGCAAACAGCAGGTCTTAGGGAGTTCCTCACCCGGGTGCCTGCACAGCCCCGACACATCTACTCAGATGACACATTCCCACGGGCATGCTCAATTAATTAATTCTGATCTATGGAACGGACATTGTTCTCTCTGCACGACTGTGAAAGCAATCACATGTCCAGGGTTCGTCATGCCACTCTGAATTAGAACGCTGACATTTCAGAAAGAAAGCGACGTTTGTTGGCCGGTTTACCTCTACAAACGTCAGCAATAATCAACCTGTTTTCAAAGCCCTTAAACATTTCAAACCTGTTGCAGAATGTGTGTTTACAATTACGATAGTTTGCTCTGAGCGTCAGGTGGTGAAATTCAGTGGAACTCATTTTCCTGGAGCGCCCTCCTGTTTCCCAGCAACCCCACATACCTCTCCGCAGTCACCACACGCCCCTGCCTGGCCCACTTACCAGAAAGACCTGGTTGGCACTTTCACTGAGAGTAGAGTCATCTGGGCTATCAACAGGTGTCTGACGTGTAAACTTTGAATCAAACTGGCTCACATCCTCTTCAGATTGCTTTGCAAAAACAAAATGATTAAGGGTTTATATGACAGATATCAACCAAATGGCTCAGCGGTGAGCAGGGCAGCCTCTGGATGGAGTTCATTCCATAGGTTTTTGGCAGAGCTCTGCTGTAGTAAAACCCTGGAGTGGTGTCGGAATCCTGTCGCTGCCAGTGGGAGGTCACTATGGGCACTGACACTGAGAAATAAAGGCAAGGGGGAGGGGCAAAAATTATGGATCAAAAAGGAACACAAATTAAAAAGATGCCTTTAAAAAAAATTCTCAAATTACAAATGAAAACTTTTAGAATTACAATGCCAGTTTCTCGCAAGTTCAGCCCTTGTCACAACTAGTATAGAACAGCTGCAACTACTAGTTTTGGGAAGCCTCTCCAGATAATTTCATGCTGTTTTTGCAGATACAGGGGTGTTTATACTGTGAGGGACAGGTGACAACTCTGCAATAAGGGACTACGAAGAATATTCTTTAATTCAGTCAAGGAACAACAGGCATAATTCCAAGATCCCTTTGCTCCCTCCTAAGCGTAACTGAAAAGGCAGCGTGTGTTCATTCGTGCAACCATGGAAGCACATTTTTTAAAACCGCTTGCACAAGTAACTTTCATAAAATTCACTAATAACAGAAAAAAAACAATAATAGATCATTAATTTGAAAATATCAGTCTCATGTCATTCTGAATTTCATTCAAAACGGTGAGGGAAAAAGACAAAGGCCTGGGCCCCCCGCTGCAGTACGCCCCACACTAGCAATGCCTAAGTCAGTATAAAGTGGGATTTTTAATAGCTGGGAACTATCGGGGTGGCAATATTCACTGCTGCTGTAGCTAACTGTATCCAAAGGGGGGAAAAAAAACCAGAGACACCCCACACCATCCAAATACAAGATAGAATAATAGAGGCTTATTAATCACATAAACTTTAATTACTGCTCATAGTGCACAAGGTGCATTGTAAATACTATCCAAAGATCCCAAATGCTTCTTTAGGCAACTCCATTTACTTTTGCTTAGCAACTGTTTATCATCTTTGTTTCAACTAAGCACTGACTTACTGTATAATGTTTAGAAACAGAAATTCAGAGATAACTGCACTTGCAAGTCTGTTTAACCTATAGATTAGAAGCAGGAGGAATTAAAACGAAAGCAGAAGCTTCTCCATCTAGGAGACTGAACAGAAGGATAAATTAGCCCTTAGCTGATGTTCGCCACTTCTCATGTAAAAAAGCAAGATTCTGTTGCAGTGGCAGATGAGTGCCATGACGACAGAGCAGTAAGACAGAACAGCACGCTCATGGCAGAGGGTATATAGTAAACAGCACTTTTTTAAAGTTGATACCATACCAGTTCTCAGGGGAAAAAAAATTCCTGCATCAGGTAGCAGATCTGGTAGATGAGATGTTGACAAGAGTGTATCTGAGAACCAGGAACCTAAGCTGATGCATTTCACTATTTCAGGTACAAGGAATCAATGTCACTCCAGCTTGTAAGAGTTTCTAACATTTCTGAATTTCACACTCCACATTAAGAGCTTCCCTACGGGGTCAGAGGGATATCTCACAGCGTTCTGAGTACATACCAATAAGGGTTTAAAAGGAGGTTCCACCTTGCGTGCCAACAGCTCATCCCAGTTAATGTGTCTGAAGAACGGGTGAGCCTGCGAGAGTTAGCAACAGCACAGAGTCATAATGAGCCTTCTGGGTGTAAATCACAGGGATTTGAGAATTAAGCATGTTCTTTTCAGACCCTCTCTGTGGTGTCTGTCTTTAAAAAAATCACACGTGGGTCTAGTCTAATATATTCTGCAGCACTACATCAGAGCAGCTGGCAGAGCTGAAAATTGATACCATACCTCCCAGTCAGACCCCGCATGTCCCTGCCATGCTTTCCTTGAAAGTATTAGAAAAAGCCAGTTTGTGTGCAAAGCACCTCTGTGCTTTTCAGCTTTAAAAGTTAGATGTCTAAAAATAATGACAAAACACTGTATTAATGACAAATCATCAGAACTGTGCAATAAGGAGGACTCTCCAGTACACTGTTAAATCTCACCTCAAAAAGAAGTCAAGCTGGAAGCAGCAGGAGCTGGGTTTCTACCTTAACTTTTAACTGTGCAACACTGAGTGCAAACGAACACCACTTCTCCCTTGAAGGAGCTGCTCTAAATGCAAGGGGTGGCCAGTTTTTTGCCAGACTGCTAGAAGTACCATCGCTCTTGTATGGCTGACTGTACAATTATCATTGTGCAACAGTAGATTTTTTTTTTTTGCTAGTAACAGAGAGCTGAAGAATAAAAGTTATTTTCCACATCTCAAATGCTGACATCGATAGACAGCTGCTTTTGTTAAGCTTTAAAGCATTCCCGTCTTGATCAGCTGTCACGTGTGGCTACCTTCTTCCTGATTATGCCTTAAGACAGACATAAGCTCCTTCCGTGATGTACCCTCAAAGCTGGTTTAGTTTCAGTGTAGTAATTGAAGAATTCTTGAGTTAAGTGAAAGTTACCTGAACTTCTCCAGCATCTCCAGGACCAGCTCCTAGACGTGAGGCAGCATTTCTTTTTAGCAGCTTGAAGAGAAATAACATCCAAAATGTAAACGTTAGTTTTGCCATTACGACTAGACTAGTTCTGACATGAATCATCATTTGCATGAATACTGTGCAGAACAAACATGGATCAATCAGGGAAATCTGCACTCATTGGAAAACAATTGTATTTGCAAGGAAAGTCACTTTCTGTACCACATAAAAATAATACTGACTGTAAGTAGTAACCCAAGCGTGGACCGCATAGCCACAGTCGTATCATTATATTTCTACTTTCTACATACACGTGTAGGACTGACATTAAAATTCTACCTTTTTAAGCAGATCTCTGGCTTCTTGTGTGAGGTAGGGAGGCAAGTTGAGTTTACACTTGAGAATCTTGTCAATTGTTTTCTTTCTGTTCTCCCCAGTGAAAGGAGGCTAGAAAGCACCATTGTAATGGGAGGAAAAATAGGACTCGTTCAGGTTTCTAATTCGTGTACAGAGAACTCACGTCAGTAATTTATAAAGCAGGTAAAATTACTGCAAATGGGACTTCAGGGAACTGCTTGGATGAGAGCAGCTCATCACTGCAGTCAGCAGCAGCGTAGCTGCATTTTAGTTCTATTTCTTACTTGCAGTTTGTATATCTACAAATATGTACGTATTTATACATGCATCCAAGTGAGCACACGGGTAACTACAAAAGCTACGAAGAGAAATACATGCAGTTATAACTGTGCACCTACTGCTCCAGTCAGCATGTCATACATTAATGCCCCCAAACTCCACCAGTCCACAGCACGATTGTGCCCACTCCTCATCAAGATTTCAGGGGCCCTATAATGAGAAAAATTGAGAATAAGAACATATTTTAACGTGCTTAATACAAATTCTGCCCACTAGTTTTCAAACAAAACCACATTTATCAAGGAAGATTTCTGTAAGTGACTGAACATATGAACCATCATTTACAAAAGGCAAAATTCAGGCATTACCCCCAGACCAGAGTAATACTTTTCTATTTCATCATGCAGCTCACATGTATTCAATTGTTCCACAGAACGTGTGTGTGACTGTTCCATCGTGAATAGATTCTTTACATAATCCAAAGTCAGTCAATTTTACGTGACCTGAAATTAGACATGAAAAACTTAAGACTTGCCAGAATTCTGACATTTGTGTAAGTAACATTCAAAAACCAGGCATTTTTAACATGGATAAGTAATAACTCTGAACTACTTCCAGATATCTTCATACGGTCTGACAAAGCAAGACAGCTATAAAGCAGACTGAGGTAATCACACTTACAGACAAAACCTCTGACGATACCTGCGTAAGACGCTGAAGACACAGACCTTTATGTACTTTACAAGGACCCAGTGGAAGAAAAATTTCAGAGCTGCAGCACTAGCAAATCAATCATTCAAAAACCACCTGAGTCAAAACACACATGAACTCGGAGCTTGCTGTGGCTATTAAAGCCGAAGGAGCTGTGTTTGAGAGCAAGCAGTTAGCTTTGGCAGTTCTTCAGTTACACCGAGAGCAATAACCGTGTCACTGTTCTGAGGACATTCAGGTAAGAGTGAAGTTTGTGACCTCTGAAGAATTGCTTTCAAATGACTGGCAATGTAACTGTTACTATCGTTCTACCTTGGTGATTGAGCATGATATTTTCTGGCTTCAGATCACGGTAGATGATTCCTTTTTGATGCAAGTGCCCCAATGCCATTGAGATTTCTGCCAAGTAAAAGCTGAAAGGAAACACATGCTACAAAATCAGACATACTCAGTCATGCAAAGCATCTTAAGCACTAAGACTATTACGTACATAGCAACGGTTCCTTGAAAGTATCATTAGACATGTATGAGAGCATAAACGAGAGGAACAACGATGCCTTTGAGGCTGGTTTGCCAAAAGGCACACAGACTCCGAGAGGAACTGCCAAACCACGCCTTTAGCATCAGGTTCACCTGCTCTCTAGCTAATCTCTGCGCAAATGTATTTGGAGGAATCTGAATCTACCAGTAGTGGTTAAAATACGCTTCAATCTGTATTACCACATCTAGATGGCAAAGTTGAAGGAAAAAAAAAAAGAAGGTAAGGAGGTAACTGGCAGCACCCAGAGTGTATCTGTGGAGCAGTGCTGCAGCCCCACAGGCACACCACAGCTCTTCTGAGGCATTACTGACCTGCACAGGGGCAAGATACCGCTGTGCTCAGTTGTGTGAACCCTAATCAATAAGGGACAATTTCAACTTTTTATGTAAAGTATCACTACTCAAAAGGCTTTTCTTCTTCATTAGATGATTATCTCTGTCACTTCACACATCTGATCATTACAATACAGCCATCACAGTGACATGGAAATTCTGTAACTGGCTGGTAGATTCATGTGTGGATCAAAACCAGAAAAAACCTGCATTTACAGAACACCTTCCACAGTGGTTTCTCCAATACACAAAACACCTCCCCTACCAGAGCCTGGAGTAAGGTTACCTTACCATAAGACTGGAGCTACACCAGCACAAACTGGTAAGTACGAAGTACCTTCCACAAACCCAGTTAACTGCTCTTTTCACTGGACGATGAAACAAATGAGTAGGGAGACATAGTTTTCCAGGTCAGAGTATACAGTTCAAGCGCTTGAAAATGAACCCCCAAAACTAGTATTTACCGTAACAGTTTCACTTACCAAGCTGTGTCTTCCATAAATATCCCTTCTCTCTCTAACTGCATAAATAGTTCTCCTCCTGTCATGAGATTATACTCTATTAAAGTATCATTCTTAGTCAGACAAAAGTCTATTTTCTAGAAGAACTACAAGCAACAGGTATTTTGTCCTACTCTACACAAACGTTTTCCACAAAAATCTGAGAACTAACTCTGTAATTCTCAGAATTCTAGCAACCCCAAGAAATGCCAGAAGAACTCAAAAGAGCATGCTGAAAAAAACCAAGAGCATTTCTGTCCCTGTTTTTTCTGTTGTTACAGCTTGAGCAAATTGCTTCTAATATGTGTTTGTTTCCCCATCCATGAATAAAAATAACACTTTCTTGTTTCACAACAAACCTGCAAGGACTAAAACCTCAGGGACTGCACAGAATCTAAGTGTAGCATACAGGAATTACAAGCCCGATGGAAGGTATTAAAAAGCTTCCCCTCACATACTGCCCTGAAAAATAACTATCTTATGTGTTGTTCATCTTTCTTGTATTGAATTAGAAGGTTTATCTTTGTTATTCGAAGTATTTTTAATGCTAACCTATTTTATGTACCTAAGACACCAGGCCAGTAGTTAGCTGACCCTGTGTAAGCAGAGTAAGAAATCCAAGTTCTCGATTACGTAAGGTACCAAGAAGCGGATAACAGAATTTCATATACTGACCACTGAGATACTCAAGGATGAGGTAGAGTTTTCCACCAGTCTGAAAGGCATAAATTAAGTCTACGATGAAGGGATGTTTCACTTCCTCCAGTATATTCCGCTCTGCTTTTGTATGAGCTGTGTCCTTTGCATTCCTTACAATCATTGCCTGCGAAACGCAGAGGTACGTCAGCACACGAACATGTTAATACCTAGTTCAATTCTGAGTTTACTTAAGTAATCTATCACTACATATGAGTCTGCCACATAAAAGAAGAGAAAATTTCACCAAGATATAACAAGAGGTTTCTGGCAGAAGTTTAAGTGTTTATTTATTTCATAGAATTATACAGTAATTTAGATGGGAGGGGACCTCCTGACCTATTTAAACCAGCTACTAAGAACAGAACAACTGAAAGCTTAATTCCAACTGTACCTGGATAACAATCGTATGTATGATGAAGTTTATTTTTAGGTGTATTAAATGATTAGATGATTGTAAAAGCTAAGTGAAGAGGTAGATTTTTTTTTTTTTTTTTTTTTTAGGATTCAGATAGCAGGGAACATTCAGGTTACCTTTTTAAGAACTTTCATGGCAAATATTTTCCCGGTGTTTGCTCCAGTTACTTTTCGTACTTGAAATACCTACACAACACCAATACAAAAGCAATCACACATTAGGACCGCATTAGCCATCGTAAGTTAAAACACAAAGTCCTGCAAAAGAGAGAGGAGATCACCTACACACTGCAACACTGCCTGAAGGAGGAGAGCTGGGGATCTGAACCAGAAGCTACTGCCACCAGCTGGTGAGGCTCTGAGGTCACCTTCTGGTAGGAGAGACTTTTCAGAAGGAGGATGGGAAGAGGAGACCTTGCCAAAGGCAGCAAGGGGGCACTTTAACCCGTTTGGTGTAACTGCTGTAGAGAAGAGTTCCTTACCTTTCCATAGCCACCTTTGCCAAGTACGCGCAGTAACTCAAAGCACTCGGGTCGGATCTTTTCTGGACCTCTGTTTACACTAGTCTCTGAAATCTCAAATTTTTCACAATGTTCCATGCCACTGGATAAAACCGAAACAAGAATGTAAGACTACCTGACACTTGAAAACAATCAAATGACAGCAAGCAAGCAAATGACTTTCTGAAAAGCACACAGTGTATCTGGCGTAAGGGAATGAGGGCTTTGGGGACCGGGAGAAGGCTCAGCACTGGAAGTTCTATTTAGGGGAGTGCAAAGTGCTAAGTTGCAACTTGCACACAACAGATTACCTGCAAATTTGGGGGATTTATAGTAGATTTAAGATTTCCTTCAGATTTTAATTTTATTATTTTTATTTTATATTTTAATGCACAATAAATCTCTGTATTACACCAGAATTAAGTTTAAAAAGACCAAAGCCTCGAACTGACCTAGATATTCCTACAAGGGAAGGCTATAAGGTGTGTTTAAGTATCAGGTCACATTCAGCAGCCCCCAACAGTCATGGTAACACTCGCAGAACACTAAGAACTTGCAGAAAAAGCTGTAACAAAAAATGTCTCACAACTCTGAACACACCACAAAAGACTGATCCATAATTTACTGACGTTTCTAAATTATGCTACAGTTCTGCAAAAGCCGAACAGATTGATCCTGCTACAGCAAGAGTAAGGGAACTGTCACTGCTCGCTTCTCACAACACGGTATGCGCAGACAATCTGGAAATGTGTCAGTGGAGCCAGGCTAAAGGCAGCCGTGTCCTGAACATCTGTCAGAGCCCCTGAACCCTCCTCTGCCGCAGACCCCGACGCAGAGCTGCAGCTGGGGCCTCTATGAACGGAGCCGAACACACAGTGTTCTGCAGACAGGGCGCTACGTTCACATTACAAACACTGCTCAAGTACAACAGGTGGGTTAGGAGAAACAAGGATTAAAAGACAAACAGCAAGTTTCACCAGGATTTTTTTTTATTATTATTATTTCATTTCAAGATACAATTCACAAAATTTGATGTGGAGAAATAGTGAAGCAACTAGAAATAACTCAAAACTGAACAAGAGAGACAAAACTTTCTATTTAACTTAACAGTGGAACAAAATTGGAAGTTATATGTAGTTGGCATGAATGGCACAGAATATTTTCTAGCAGCAACTTACAGGTCATATTGGCCAACTCCTCCATGGTCCATGCTCTCACTTAATTGACCCTGGGGATGGGAGGGGTAGAAGGAAGATTAATTATAACAACAGAAAAAGCAGCGTTCCAAACAAATGCACGGATGGGTTTTACAACTTCTTAAATAATATATATACAAAATAATTCTCTCTATATATAACAATTCTATATATAATTAAAGAAGTCGAAAGGTCAGGAATAATAAATTATCAGCAGAAGAGATCTACAACATTCTGTGCAAGACTTGCAATACTTGCACATATCTCCAATGGTGACACAGGGAACCTGACTGCAGCGTTACTCAATCACTTAAATATCAGAGGTAACTATTTCACACACCCCCAGGGCAATCAGAAAAAAATTAAGGTCCTGCTTTTTTTTTTTTTACCGTTGTTCTTACATAAAATTTTTAAAATGCTATTAGAGTAATATGCAAATTAGAACAACAGCAAAGATTTGTGATAGATGAACTGGGATCCATATGTACTAGAATCAAACAATCCGCTGGGAAGGTTTTATTAGTCTATATTGGTAATATTCACACCCCAGTAGTAATGAAAGAATTAAGCTTTACTTTAAATACCTTTTCTGACCAATAATCACTCCACCAGATGATTGCATAGAACTATTACTAAAGAAGGTTCAAGCGCATCAGAACTAGTCACCACCAAAGAATGTAGTTCCATTTTGAAGGGATATTTTCTTCAAAGAATTTTCAACTTGATCCCTTCTGCAAGATAATACTGCCCTACAATTGTGGCTCTGCATGGCAAAAGAAGTGCAGACCAAGCAGACAGCTGGAGCGAATACAAATAGAACTTCACGGGCAAGCTGCTAATGAGCTTTAGAGCGTACCTTCACATTTTCAGTTTTAAAAATATGTACGGAACAACTGCCGGTTAGAGAGAAACAGCCTGGAATCTACAGGCTGAATTCTGATACGCTGAGGGACGTGTGGAATTCAGAGAACCAGAAGGATAAACCCCATCAAGATCTGCGGAACGCAGACCAGGCCAAGAAGCGCATTTTAAAATATTATGTAAGTGAAAACAGTAACCAAAGAAAATTAAACTTCCAAGAGCTTCCAAACCATTTAAACACTGAAGTTTACAGAGGCTGGTTTATTTTGGTTTATTTGGTCTAGAGGGGAATTTAACTCCTGGTTCTACCTACAAGCACCACAAGCAATTACGGAGTCCAAAAGTTCAAGTTTGTTTCCAGGTCAGAGAGCTGGCTCACGTCCTCTTGATAACATTTATTATGAGAAATCCAGCTTATTGACATCTCTTTCACAATAAAACCCACTAAAGCTGCCCTTGCCCCTACTGTTAGAGGCAACAGATGAATTTAAAAAAATTCAACAAACAGGGAGAATAAACACCCATCACATTTCCAGAACAGCCTCTCCAGTTGCCCAATGGTTCTGGCACAGTTTGCACATGCTTTTCTTGCCCCTGTGAACTATGGTTGTCATTCGCAGTATTAACTTGAACAGATTTCACCATTCCACTCTTGTCAAGATTTCTCATTTCACCAAACGGAGACATGCGATGGTGTTCTGGCAGGAAGACCAGCACTCCTCCAGCCTACATGTACCATTTCATTTATTACAGACTCAACAATTAAGGCTGTTTTTAAACTGTAATAATTAGTGCAAACAACCACATGGCTTATGAGTAAACTCTCCATTTAAACAATTCTTCAGATTTTCTAGCATGGCCGTGCCTATTCCAAACAACTGACCTGTTCTTGCTACCACCAGGCTTACAGCTTTCAGGAGGGACAGGGACCAGCACCAGCGATCAGACAAGCCAGTCCAGGCTTCACACCTTGCTCACTTCCAGTTTAAGGACCTCACCTGCTCTGGCTGCAATGCCTTCCTGATCCTTGCAAGACAGGCACGACGCCTACAGAGAGAGCTTTCCGTGAAACACTGTCCCCTCTCCACATTCCTGATGCTTCTCCGTCTCCCTACTCTTACATTCTCAGCTTTTCAGTTCTAAGTCCATTCTCATCCTCCTTTATCTGTTTGCCAAAAGACACCCGAGAACCAAATCAGGTTGCTAATGTGCCTTCATGTCCATAATTGAGCCATAAAATCTCAGTCATAGCAATTTTTAAAAATCCACAATAACAAATGAATTTTTGATTGTTATCTGAGACGGAATTATTGGAAGATAATAGAGATCAAATTCAACTTTCTTGCCATGCCTCCCTAGAACCTGTTCTGGCAACATAAACAGTGTGATGCAAGCGACATTTTTTTAAGCCAAGTCCTCTATTGATTACTGAGGTGACAGACAGTGCTTTTTCCTGCAGGTTCCAGACTTCAGCTGTCAAACAAAGTCTCTACAGTTTAACTGTGGTGTGGGTATTCCAACTGTGATCCAGAGTATCTGGTTATCTCAAAGACTCCAAGAGTCCTTGGTATTTAAACAGAAAAAATAAATGCAGTGGCAGTTTAAGCAGTAGCAAATATTTAATATGCAAAACTATATAAAAAAACAAGACTAGAAAAACAGAAGCAGATATCCGGAAATAAAACTCCTCCAATGCCTTAACAGAACATATATGAACATTACAGAAAGACAAGCTAGAGACTACAAGGTGAACCAGTCAAGAAATCATGAGACGGAGATGCTCGCTGATCCATAGAGACGCTTAACGCAGCATTTTAAAGCCTTGCTTTTAATTTTGGCGCTAGAGCAACGACTTCGTACACTTCCAGAAAGATTAGCGTTTCTGCACTGACGTTAAAACATGTGACAAGAGGGAAAAAACCCAACAACCCGCTGCGGCACTCGTGCAGGGAAGCCCAACGCAAGACTTCCAAGGGAAAACGCTCCCGCAAGCCTGGTGCGGAGCCCAGCCCGGCCCCATGCCGGCCGCCCTCGGCGGGGAAGCCCTGCCAGCCCTCGGCCGAAGCCCTGCTCCGA
>NW_010396880.1:0-3938 GCF_000710305.1 Buceros rhinoceros silvestris | reverse complement strand
CAGGTCTGCCCGCCTCCGCTAAAAAGCGGTACCTGCTTTTTGTCAGGTCTCTTGAAGGGCTTGCAGGATGCATTTCCTGGAAGATGGGCCATTAGGAATGAAGGAGAAACAGCTAGTAAAGATGAGCTGGCAAGCTATTTCCACACCCACTCCCTAGCCACCCACACCCCCTTCTTTAGGGGTTCAAACCAGAGTGTATTTTCCCAGCAGGTACCTACAGGATTAACCCTGCTGTTTGCTCTCCTGTTTTGAGCTGTCGGCCCCTGTTCATTTATAGGTAGGCTTGTGTGTGTGTGCTTGCTCGTTTTGTTTCTCAAAAGCAGTTGCAAATTACTTCTTGCTGTCGTAAAGGTTTAAAAAAATCTGAATTCGCGGCCTGATAGTGGAGGAGGCGCCTCACCCTTCTAGCAATTAAAATAAGGGTGATGACTGGAGTTAGGCAGCATCCTTCGATTTTCAGGAAAAGGTGCTTGAAACCAAGAAAGCTGCTGATTTTTTTTTCCTAGGCTCTTCCTGCTTAGTATTAAAGTCATGTAGGAAGAAGACATTTCTTCTCTGTGCTCGTCTAGGCTAGCCCTTCCTTGGAAACTCCAGAACGGAGGGAAACAGGCAAGGATGGAGTGGGGTTTTTGTTGATTTTTGGGGGGGAGTGTGTTTATTTTTGTTTGAAAGACGTTTGTGACGCTGCAACCATTCTGAGAAGCCTGCGATGTTTTAATTTAGTGCCTGGTTTTCGAGGCTCCTTTCCTCATATCGCAGCCGTCTCAACTTGAGACTCTGAAGCAGAAATAAGGGGAGGAGGGGAAATGAAGACAAAATAATAATAAAACGATAAACCAACCTTCCCCCTTCCCTCCTCGTCACACCCAAACGAAGCTTCCCCCTAAGCAAGGCTCCACTTGTACCGCCTCGTCGCTCGGGAAAGTTACCCCTCGTCCCGTCGGCACGTTTAAGAGTCATTTTAATCTGTCTGAACTTGGAAACAAAGCTGGTTTCCAAAGGAAATTTCCACTACTGCTGCTGCCTCGCACCAGAGGGCGCCGGGAGCCGTCCCAGGCAGCTGCCGGCTTTCAAGTGCTGCTGGAGATTAACTCTTTGGGCTCTCTCCCTAATGGCTTTTTAAGCCTTTTCCTTAAAAAATATGCATCCTTATTATAACATTGTTTTTTTGTAAAATGCGCGTTGGATTTTTCTTTTTTTTTGCTTCGTTTCGGGGTTGGGGTGGGGGCGGGAAGTTGCCGCCCTTGTCTTGCCCTTTCCCAGCGCTGCAAGGGCTTTTCACCCTCCCGCAAGAGCCCCCCCGAGTTGTCTCGGGAGATTTACAGCTTCTCTCCGTCTCTGCTAACTTGGTTCTAATTAAGTCACTGGATCACGTTTGCGTGACATTACCGTGTTTTCCCTCATAATTGTCTGGGATAAGAGTTTGTCTGGCTGTATTTAAGCTTAAAGGGTCACTTAGGGATCTTTAAACAGAAAAACACTGAAGCACGATACCAGAGGAAAGGAAGCGAGTAAAACTCTCAGAACAGTTTCACTTTAACACCTGTAGTGTTTAGCTTTGTGCCTGAAGGGTGCGAAGCCAACCCCCCGTGTTACTGCCACACGGTCAAAGTTTTTTTTACAGTGAGACTTAAGGAAATTCCAAGTTATGTTTCCCATGGCAACTGTCACAGGGGCGCATTGCGAGGACATCGTCTTTGTGCCTGGTCTGTTTCTGTGCCCTAACGACGGTGTCTGATGCTGTGGTATTACATCGGACTGATGGGTGGGCATATGCACAACTGCACACACAGAGGAGGATTGTGCTGTACCTGGCCCCGAGTACCTGCATGCTTTTAAACCGGTGAGAGGGAAGCATCTTGCCAGAGGAGTTTGCCACGGTTCAAAGAGTAGTACAAGAATAAGTAACCTCATCCCAAACAGCAAATACTTCAGGAAATTGTAGAAGACTTTACCAGTAACGGGATTATAAACACTAAACTTCAGCAAAAGCATTTCTTGTGTTTATCTGCATATGTAAATATTATTGCTCACCCACTGAGACACAGTTTTCGTGGAAATGTAGATTGGTTATTCACTGGAAAAAAAAAAAAACCCAGAAGGTGACCTGGAAAGTTTTTTCCAGTGTAACTTGTTTTATTCATACGTGATGTGTGTGTATATACACATATATATAGAACTACTGACCTGAAATTATAAGAGCAAGCAGGTAGGCAAATATCTATTATTTATTTATTATAGCAATATGTTTCCAAACATCATACTCCAGATTCTGATGCTGAGTTGACTCCTCAGGTAGTCATTCCTGCACTGCTTATCCTGTACACCTCCCCCTTACTTGCTGAAATGGGCTCAGCTGAAAACTACCATGCAAATATTTCAGAAACTACTCACTGCTTACATATTAAAGAGGAAAGAAGACACAGGCCTGAATGTTGATATCAGGTGACTCCCATTCTAATACAATGCATACTACCACATAAAAAAATGCTCAGACTTTATTTTTAATATAACTTTTAGGAAGCACATAAACGTGTTTTCTTCATGACCAGTATATTTGTGCCTCATTTAGCAATAGCAAACTACATCAAGATACCATCAATGTGGGTTGTGGACACATGCATGGTAGGTAGTTTCCAACAGAGCTTATAATTTGAAATAAGTGATCGGAACAAAAAGGAAGAGAGAAAGTTTTATTATTGTTATTATTGGTATTCCCATCTGAGATTTGGGGGAAAATGAATTTCATACTAGCCAATGATTAACTTTCTACAAAAATCTTTATTCAAACCACCTTTGTCCCAGCTCACTGGCTTCATTGCAAGTTTAGTTTTCCTTTAGTTTTCTTTAAATATATGAAACTATACAGCTGAGAAATGTAATTATTTTTAATTCCTGTGGGTTGTTTTTTTATAAATTTCAGCTTTTAGATGTGCCAGTTGAAAACCAGCTGTTCGAGATCAATGTCTGTGGTCAGATAAACCCGGTGGATGCAGTTAAAAGGACCGGCAGTTCTGCAGTTTGCCTGGGTTAAAATTATGAGGACTGGTCTCCTAAGGCAGTTGATATTTTAATGGATGCCAAACAAGCTTTTTTTGAAAATACCCCATGAAGAAACACAGTAGAGAATTCTTTAAATAAAATCTTCTGCTGCTACATTTATATATAGGGCATTGTAGCTGAGGAGTATCTAAAAGACAGGAGAGGAAAAAAAAACCCAAACAAAAAAACAGAAGAAAGAATAATAAACTAAATATTAGGACGTGCCATTTCCGTGTTTCCTGTAAACTTTTATCAAGAAGTTAAATATGCTTTTCCTATTCACATGTCACTTAAGGCTCAATAAATATGCAAAATGCATGATCTAAAAATTATTTTAAAAAACAAGCATAAAACATAAAAAACATTTTAATATTGGAGCCTGGTGGAAAAACTCAGTTGGAGAGAAATTATGTTTTTCCTTATTTTATTTCGATTAAAACATGGCTTTTTAAAATATATGGGACTATTTCTTCATTTAATTTGGCATCTGTCAATTACAAAAAAATTTTTCAAATTCAGATCCCTTTCAGTGATCAGATTTTATCACTTACTAGTCCATGTTGAGTTTTGTCTTTGAAGTGTGTGTGTGAGGTGAGAATTTTTGTCTCAAAGCAAGGAAGACAATGTGTTGGATATTGTGAGAAAGGATCCTAAAAGGCACCAGAGGCTTTCCAGTAATGAACTTAGAAATACGCTTTGTTTGTCCGTGCCCAACATGCTGTGCATGGTGGAACTCTGATATTCAGAGCCCACTTACTGTCACCTGTGCGGGGGTCTCGGTGGACGTTATGTCTGGCCGTGAGTGACAGACACTTAATAACTTGCTTGTCTGTTGTTTTTTTTTTTTATTTATTTTTTATTTTTTAAAATTTTATTTCCTTTTTTATTTATTTATT
>NW_010396879.1:0-7490 GCF_000710305.1 Buceros rhinoceros silvestris | reverse complement strand
GAAGTTTTGGCTAACCCAGGACACCATGAGAGCCTGCGAGTTTGGAATGGTGAGAAAAATTTATTTGTATCTCCATAAACAAACAATCCAACAGAATGAAAACAGTCTGACATTGTAGCTATGGGAAGGAAGTGGAAAACAGTGTAGAGCAGTTAATGTCATTTAAAATGTAAGGAAGATAAATCTAGAAGATAATGGAAGAAAAGATAGAGGTATTCAGGTCATAGGGTTCACTGAACTCTAACCCAATAAGGAAGAAGATGCAGGTCAGTGTTTAACACTGTTTTGCTCTATCATTGCTACCACAAGTTTAAACTCCAGGTCTCTTTGTCATTCTGGATTTTTCTCTCCTATACTTGTGTTTTCCTGTTTGATATCCTAGGCCCTAAAATGGAAAACATCAGATGTTTTGTATTTTTTCTACAAGCGAATAACAAGTGTTACCTTTCTGCTTGTGTGCACAATGTATTTCTTCTGAATGTAATTTAAAAGCTGGAAATGTGTGCTAGAATCATAGAAAAAGCAGGAATAGTGTCCAGTGTTTTTTCACGTGACTGATTCTGAATGAAGGGTCAAGTTCCCTTGCCTGGATGAAACATTACACTAAAACATCACTTACAGCTGAGTCTCATTTGATTAGAGTTTTTTCGATAATTTTTTTCAAGTTATTTTTCAATAACTGCTTTTTTTCTTTGAGGACCGTAACTTTTTTTGCCAGTCATTTAGACTCTTTTTACATTGTGGATAAAATGCTAGAATTCTCTGACGAAACCCCTCAATCTCCAACCTAATTTTTTGTGGTACCTCAAACATTTACATATTCCCCTGACATTAATGAAGCTGATGTGAAAATACTCATATTCACGACCTAATGCTAGAAAGTTATGATAAATGACTCTTCTTCTATTGGATTGAAGAAGAGAAGCCAGCTCTGTTTTACATTACTTGCACTAACTATGTTTATCCATTTTTTCACTTCTGACTTCTATTACTTTAGAATTTGTATACTGGTATGTAAATCATGAGAACGTATTATTACGGTTTGCTTGAGAAAATGCAAAAGAAACATGAAAGATAAAATGTTGGTCTTGGGTCACTTTGATATAAGTAACAGACTGAGGTGGACAGTGATGCTTATGTTTAACAAGAAAGAATGTAACAGTTATGACCAAAACTATTCTGGGTATGAGAAGAACTACCCCACAGACCAGGAAGACTATCCAAAGGGTCTTTGAAGCTCTGGATCCCCCATATCTGCTATCTTGATGGAAGAGACTGATAGCAGAACTGGAGAACTAGAGTGCTGTCTTACACATATAATGTCGGAATAGTGGTAGTGGTGGTAGTGGTAGCAAAGCTGAAAGTAGAAAATATGAACTTATTTATTAGTAAGGATGAGAGCTGTGACCTAGGTCTTAGCCAGGTCAGGAAAGGTGAAGATTTCCAGAAAGCAAACTTTTTCTTTCTTTTCTTTTCTTTTTACTGGGAGCAGGGGTTTCACCCACATCTGATGACTTGATTCAGATAAATCATTGGCTCAAATAGAGTACTGTGGACAGGTATTTTTCCCCCCTTCCTTTCATTTCTCTCCATTTATTTTCTTTTTCTTTCTCAATTAAATATACTAATGGCAGTAAATAAGAGATTAGCAGGCATCTTAAAGGTTAGTATTATACTAGCAATGAATTTGAAGAGATTAGTCCAAGGTAAGACATGTAGGCGAACATTGACCTAAGCTGTGTGAACAGAAGAATGGAAAATTGAGAATAAAATAATACAATAAACAACGAACAACCCCATTGTCTGAAAATGCATCATAAAGATAGCACTCTCTCCTGAAATATGAGGGTGGAGAGGAAAAATGTAACAAGTCAGGGAGCCAAGAATGCTGCAGTTTTTCTATCGTAATTTAGTATCACGGCCTCCCATTCGGAACAAAAATAATAAATTTAGTATACAAACTCTCTCAAAAACGGAAATTTGGTCAAATATTAATCATTATTTTAGTTTCTTAATTTGCCAGATGAAAATAGTACTGCTTATAAATCAGAACAGTATTGTACATACAGGCAAACCTTGTTCAATGACATTTGGCATACTTATTTGGAATTTTCAGATTAGAACTGTTGTTTTAATATTGTTTGAGTGAGACACTTCCTACTTGTTTTTGTTCAGCTATAAAGAATTGATACCTGAGCTAGATGATAAAACACACAGCTCTGTAAATCAGCTGATCTTTGCAGAAATCAATGGGTCTTAAAATTAAGCATGAGTATATCTCTTTGCAGAATCCAGACTTTAAAGTGAAATTAGCCTCAACAAACTTTCTGACTGTACTGCTTCTTTTCGATGTAAGCCCAACTGTGAAGACTTAAATCATAACTTGCGTATAGGACTCATGCTGGCCCAAAAGGTAAGGGCAAAGTTAGCATGTGCTCGTTATGCAAATCCAGTATTCACACCAGTTACTGATGGGATGTTCATAGTTATGAACAGATCTATGCTTCTAATGCTACGGTTTCTCTCCTGGACTTAGTGACTAGTTACACAAAAAGATCCTATGTGGCTGATCACAGTCAGTTGCCGTGGTTATTTGTTTTGGTGTAAATCCCTAAATGGAATAGCTTTTAGAGTGAAAATTTTTTTGTCATCATTAAAAAACAATGACTACAGAGAGATATGGAAAAATAGATAAGATGGTCAGCCTTTCGCTAAGGTTATGATAGACTTGAAAACAGTTCAGGAATTGTTTTGCGTTCTTCAGCACTTCACAAGAGGATGGCCAGCACAGAGGAACAGCCAATGTTTATAAGCCACGTATGCTCAGGGCACACCTTTCTAGGAGCACCTGAGCCCAAGGGTGCATTTAGGGAAGTGCACAATCTGCTCTTTAATTCATGCACATCTTGTAGTGTTCATTTGGATTCATCCCATTTTGATACCCATATGAATATTCCTCTGAATCATTCAACAACATAACCTGTGACTGTTTTTGCAATATTAGTCACTTTTTCTTGCTGCTTTCTCTTGCAGTGTATCCATACTGCAGTGATGATTTGAGTACGGAAGATGAATATGCATACCGTATTTTCAAAACATTTCAAAGTTTCAGGTTTTCTTGCAGCTGAATTATCTTTGACTACTACAATAGAAGTTTACATCATGAGTATTCTTGTTCTGCCTACATACTCAACATCCTCAGCAGTTACTGAATTAGATCCTGTGTGTTGCAAGAGCTAATTAGCCAGTAATATATTATTTCACTTGGGCCAGAGAAATAAATCACTTTCTAATATGTAGTCCCAATATCTACTGTCATGGGTGAGAAAATGCAGGTGCATAAATTGTCATTGTTGAAGTGAAGCAGGGCATATGTTTTGTACGTCACTAAAGGAATGGATGGTTTCCAAATGGTTGCATTCATGAATCATATCTCATGAGTAGGACTTGCCACGCCAAACGTTTCAAAAATAACTATCCTATTGCATCAAAAGCCCTGCAGGAAAATCCATAGAACTCTTGGAAATGTCAGGTGTTGTTTAGAAGATATTTCTATTGATTACCTGCAATCTTTTCTGAAAAGACAGCATTTTAGGTAAGAATCATATATACCCTTATACTTCTTTTAACATAATTAGAGTACTTATAACTCCCTTAGAAACTGCCCCAATACATTAATGGAGATAGGTAGATGATATTAATGATCCTTAAACAATTGGAAAGTTTAGTTTTCAACAGAGAGAAGCAAAAGGCCCACATTCCAAAGCAAACTAATATTTGCTGTTAACTTGCTTCTTGGTGCTGCAGGTGACAATGAAAAATTCACAAAGAAATATTGTAGTTTCCTGCCATCTTTCTGGAAAGAAGTTTCACCTCATGCAGTACTTATTACCTGTTAGTTGATCTGATAGCTCTGTGAATTTGTGTTCTTCCCATTAAAGCATCAACTGCATGGCAAAGTGGGAACCAGCTGATATTTGAGAATCGATGTGGTTGATGGGTTGTGAGGTACTGCACAAATAACAGTTACTAATAGAGTGAGAGCCATGCTAGTAAAGTAGCTTTACCGGTACATCACCCTAGATTTCTGTTTTGTAACTCAGCCAGCTGCAGTTACATTACTATTTTTAACTAAACAATGAGAGGAAACAACGCTGCATTTTTTAAATCTTCTGAACAGCCCAGAGGCACACTTATTTTGTGCTCCTAAGAGGATGATCTATTGCTCCCGATGCCACGTCTCACGCCGGATGTCTGCATGTATGCTACTGTCACTGGCATACGACAGACACTCTTGCTTCCTGAGGTGCAGTCACTCAGCACTAAGATCACAAGAAAATATCTGGAAAGTTAGAAGGATTCAGCTCTGAAAACTTGAGGCTTGTTCTTGCAAATTGCTTTATAAAGGTCTTAATTTATTGGGTTCTTTATCAGCCACTGCTTTGGAATATAGGTGCATTTCTAACAGGCTCTGAAAAGTTACATGCCATAACATTGATACAACCACTATTTTTGTCCCTGGTATGAGTGTAAAAGTGCTACTAATGATCAGTTGAAAATAATATAACAAAGAGTCAGCTAGCAAGAGATCCTAAATTAGGACTTTGTTGCAACAAGAAGATTTCATTGAGATTCATGAACTCGTTAGAGAAACTGTGTTATTGCTCCTTCTGTGTAACTCATGACTGGGAATGAATGCATGTAAAGCTGTTTTTACTCCTTTTATCTCCTGTGGTTTTTGTATCATTCACATTCTTTAATTAGGCTATATCAGCTGGCACTCACCTAGGAATATTTCTGATCTAGCAACACTTTTCTAAGCTTAGTATTTGCAAGTACTTTTAATACATTTCATTTTTGTTGGACTATGTTTCATATTGTTCACAAGCACTGATGCCTATTTAGTATCCAGTTCATTGTGTTAAAAGCCTACCTGGATAACGTATTACTTGTTTTGTTTGGTTTTTGGGTTTTTTTGTTTGTTTGGTTGGTTGGGGTTTTTTTGTGAGTGGTAGAAGTGTATCAGTCAAAATTAAATGACTGCAAAGATAACACTTTTCTGCAGCTTCTCTTGGCCAAAATAATTCTGCTTAAATCTCACTTTTTCTCCTTGCTTTCTTTTTAATTTAAACTAATAATTTCAAATTATAAACAACCAAGCCCTACACAGATACAGAATTAATGATTTGAGATATCTGTTGGTATGCTATAGGCAAAAGGTCAAAAGGAGGTTACATTTTAAAAGAGAAAAAATTTAAATAAGACTAAGAGTTCAGGAAGAAAACTCATGGAAAAGGTAAGTTGCACAGATTAATAACACAGTAGGGTGTAAGTTTAGACTTGTGAAACTGGCATGTTTATGAACAGGTTCTGAGCTGGAAAAGCTTTCTGGTAAAAACATGAGAATAACAGCTTCAAAAATTCTGCTTTGTTCCAGAACTCCAGCCTTAGCAATGCTGCAAAAATGCGAAGATCAAAAGAACTAATGTTTTGTGGACTGGACACTCAGCTCACCTAAATCAGGACTGATCTGTTTAAAACAATGAAACTGCTGAGCTACACAAGCTGTGGACATGGCCTCGTATTTTAATGTCATAGGAGAAGTTAGTCTGTGTTACATACTAAAGTGCATCCAGTGTACTTATTGACAGCATGTTTGTCCATAGGGCCAGATCTTCCCTGCTGGGCAGGCTGCTTTCTAGGCACAGAAAGCAGGGTTCAGGATGGGAGAACTCAGAGTACTTTGCTCTTCCCATCACGCGCTGATTCAACATGCTTCCAGGCTGACATAGCAAAGGACCAGGACGTTGCTATGTTTTTGTCCTCATCCTTTTCCTCTCTGTCCCTGAGGAGTATCTGGAAAAGGAGTATGGGAAAGAGCACTGCCGGCTTGACAGAAATTCACAAAGGCTATCATAATCTCCTCACACCCATGAAGGAAAAATGTTGATGTCTTTATTGAGCAAGTTGCTATCTCCCTTTAACCATTCCCTCTTCATATGACAACACAGACACACATTATAGAATGGAAGGTGAGTTGCGACAGTTTTCTGAAAATAATTCAAACGTGAGTGGACTTGTTCCTAAGGTGACTTTTGAAAAATCTGGGGGGAGAATACTAATAAACTGTTTTGGAGCTCTGAGTATAACTCTCTGTCCATCTGTTAATCATCCTGTACCAGGATGAGGAAAGTTAATAAAAATAGGCTGTCAGGGTTCTCAAGAGCTGCCTAATCTGTCTTTTCTGAAGCAAGATGAGTATTGCCAACTTGATATATGAGACATATTATCTTTAAATTTTTGATAAAGAGATCCAAAAGTGAGGACTGTTTTCTTTTAGGCAATGTGAGAACGTACTGTGCAGGTCTTGCTGACTGAAACTTGGTAATGGCCAACCTGATTTTCACGGTGAAATTACCACTAGTACCTCTAAGAACACAGGGAACAATCTTGTTCCTTTCTTCTTTGTGTCAGTCTACTCTTTTGCTGCTGTCAATATTTTCTTCTTGAGGATAAGCAAATCTTATTTCTCAATCTTTCATAGCAAGACAAGAAAGCCCAACTCTTCTTTTTGGTGTCCATTAGACTGGTGTCTTTCTTTAAAATCTTACTTTCAGATAGAGTACAGAATTATGTATGAGAGATTACTTTGTAAATTCTGCAAGATTATAGAGACACCTTTCTTGTTTGCCTTTTTGTAAAGAAATTACTTTACTGAGGTATTGTGCTTGTGATTCACTACACCACTAAATTCCTTTTATTTAAAACAGCTACTACAAGTTCATCTTAGTCATTGCAATTAAATTCTATTTGATTTATCACTATTCCACTTTGATAGGACAATTTTGAATTCTGATCGTGTTTTACAACTTACTTGCAGTCCCTTCCATTTTCCTGTTACTGCAAATTTAATAAGAGTAAGAAAAAAAAGAATATCAAAGTTTGAAGCTGGAGGAAAAGCTGTTCTGGATTTGTTTTCAGCCTTCAGAGGAAAGCTACTTGAGCCCATGAAAGGCAGCATAGATAAAGGTTCACAGGATGTTGGAAAAAAAAAGAGAAGGAACAGGGAAATCATAATAATGGACTTCAAGAAGGCAAATATAAGTAAGATCAGAAAATCAGTAGGTAAAATTGTACAAGGAGAATCTATATGGACCATAGGTATCAGGACAACATAACCTGAGAACAAGAAGGAGTTTACTGATTGAAGCCTCTGGAAAAGCTCTTTATTTTTGTGGAACTGCATTATAGATGTGTTAAGGGTCAAGGGACCGAGGTAACAACTCCTCGAATCCTTAACGGTCCCCTTTGTCTCGATAGAGACAGAAGGGGTTTAAAGGGGAGGGAAGAAATTCACGCCTCGGTCTGCGTTCGGAAAACTGAAACAAACTTTTAATAAACAATAAATCCACACCACTATACACTATTATATATAGGCACAAACGGAGAAAAGCGAAATAAAAAACGAAGAAGAGAAGGTTTGCACAAGC
>NW_010396878.1:0-4873 GCF_000710305.1 Buceros rhinoceros silvestris | reverse complement strand
AGGAAGTCTAGCCCAAACCGGGACAAATATAGAGAATCAATCAGGATTGATCAATGTTGCAGTACCATTAAACAGCATTATTTTAGGAAAATAAAAGGCACCTAATAAAAATTCAAGACTTTATCATTATTGTGAGAAATGTATGGTTCTACATCCAAAAATCCAGTCTGAAGCACTCTTCTTGGTGTAAAATCCTAGTACAGAATCCCAGTCACAGAATGGCTGAGTTAGGAGAGCACTCCTGAAGATCACATAGTCCAACCCCCCGATCAAATCAGGGTCAAACACAACATGTTGCTCAGGGCTATGTCCAGTCAGGTTTTCAATATTTGTAGCAGTGGAGTCTCCATAACATCTCTCGGAAAACAGTTCTGGTATTTTATTACCTTCAAAGTAAAAATCATTTTTCTCATATTTAAAAGGAATTTCCTGTTTTTCAGTTTGCATCCATTGCCTTGGCGTTTTCACTGAGTACCACTCAAGAGTCTGACTCCACCTTCTTTATTGCCAAGCATCGGGTATTTATAAACACCAATAAGATCCCCTTAAACTTTCTCTTCTCCAAGCTGAATAGTTTCAGCTTTCTCACGCTATCCTTTTATGCCATATGCTCCAAAACCTTAATCATCTTCCTTGCCTTTCATTGACTTGCTCCAGTAGGTCCACATCTCTTTTTTTTCTGAGGAGCCCAAAGCTGCACCCAGTACTCTGGGAGAATTTCACCAGTGCTGAGAAGAGATCACTGCTCCCAGGAGGCTGTTCGCTGCCTTTGCCACAAGGGCACATAAATGGCTCATGGTCAACTAGTGTACCAGGAAGCCCGAGGCCTTTTCTAGCAAGATGTTCTTCAGCCAATTAGCCCCTAGCATGCATTGGTGCATGGATTAAATGGTTTACAGATTAAACACTTTGCACCTTCATGTAATCAGTCTAGATAAACATATGCAGATGTATAAATAGATGTACTGCATTCACAGCTCCAGGCTACCTAGAGAAGTTATGTGTTTGATGAATTAGGTTTAATAATAATATTTTGGATAGATAACTCTCTTAAAAGTACCTTTTATTTAAATATTTTATTAACACAAATATTCCAATAAAGAAAATAAATATTTTTTGTTCACATTTATAAGATTGCTATGAGAATCAATAACTCAAGAGATTATGTTTTTACCCAAGAATGATACTCCAAAAGTGAGAACTAAAACTGCTCACTTGAGGACATTTTAGGAATAAAGTGTTAAAACTGTTTTAATTTGGTTTTGAGGTTTTTTTGCTATTGAAAGCTAACTTTTGTTCCTCTGACCATAATTGCGTTGAATTCTATACAGCAGTCAAAATTTACAAAAGATTATTTTACTCTGCAGAAATTTGACTTAAAGTACTGCCTTTTCCCCAAAAAGATTACAGTAACTTTAAAAGAATTTTTTGAGACTATCTTGCCTTTTTTTACAACTAAACATTCTGTCAACCTCCAAATGAACATCTTTTTCTTAGAAAAAGTTATTATCTTCAAGACATCCATCTCTCAAGGTAACCCCTTTAAAAGAATCCCTGTTTTTCAAAATTCAACTGTTTATAATCAATGCAGAACTGACTAGGTCTTTTAAACATTCTAGGCTGATAAAATAAATGGCATTTTCTCTCTGAAAGCTCACTAATACTCTTCCTGTTTCAGAAGGCGGCCATCAAAGCGTGATTTTAATGTGGGATTTGTCCAAATAAACATAGATACACATATCTAGATCAGTTATTTCAGGCTCCCTTTATAGCCATTAAATAGAAATAAGAATGTAAGAGCATGATTTCTCTGACTTATTTTAGATGCCTTTGGGATCGTGTCCAAGAAATACTTCTTTTTCTCTGGCATTTATAAAGGGAGCTGGGAGTGACTAGTTTGTATGAAGATGTTCAAGTGGTAGACATTTACTTCTACATGAGCAGAATCCATAGAAGAACTATTGTAAAACAGTTCTGTTGTTAAATGCTCTGGTTGTTGATAGTTTACTGGCACAGAGTCCTTGCAAATGAGTATACAGCTGAAGTGATACACTTTAGAAAACAGAGGAAGATTAAGAGAAAGACCACTGGAGTGGCACAGCGTTTAAAACTAAAGCTTCCTCCTAAAAGGAATATTATATCACAATTGAAACTACATTACCACACAGCTGTCTTAATAGCACCTAAATGTATTAACAACATAAATTTAACATATTCTTTCATGGGAAGACCACAGAAGCCTGTGTCAATATTAATGGTGAAATCTCTTTAACTCTTTTCATTAATATATCAGATTCCTGTTCAAAAAACGAATGTGATCACCAGGTCCCTTCTTTTCTTCTTTCAAGATTTCATTCATTTCTCCTGGCCACTTTCCAAGCTCAGACACTTCTGAGAAAAGATAGAATAAGAAAATTCTGTTATGTCACAACTAAGTATTCAAAAAATAACATAACTTTTAGCAGGATAGAAGAATAGAAAAAATATTGAATTTCAGAAGAATGCCCGGGGGAGAGGGGGAGGGAGTGGGAAGGAAAAAAATTCATTAGTTTAATTGAATAGTGAATATTTAATATAAATTGCAGAGCAAATAACTTCATATTGATTCACAGGCTTTTTTATTCTCATTTTCTTTTGATCTTGACCTCATAGTAATCAATGAGAGGCTTCTTAAATCAAAAAAGAAGAAAATGTGTTATTTTCTACCCCTTATCTCACTGCATCTCTTGGGTCTTGTTTTGTTGACTCGTTCCAATCCTTCTGAAACAGCCTTTTACAATTTCTGCTTTGTTTCATTTTGTGAAAGGCAAGGTGTAAGAAAAGAGGAAGAAGAAGATATTTCAAACCAAGATTTGTTTTCTCATAAAAATTTATTAGTACTGGGTTATGCATTAGGATACTAATAATTCCTTTTAAATGCAAGGCATATATGAGTGACTTAATACTACAAAACTTGCTTAGATGCATATTTTATCGAAAAATTTCTGAGGAGAAAATTAATGAAAGAATAGGATATTGGTTTACGTATGATTTAGTTTGTATCCATTTAGTTAACTGTCCACATTGCAAAACTGTATTGCAAAACTGTAACAAAGGTAAATGAATTATTGTTGATTTTAATAGTTTAAAGAGGTATTTCTAGATTCACTACCAGTAAAAGAAAGACAAGAATAGATGGTTTAAATCTCCTAGGTGTTAAAAACTTTTAAATGTCTGCGTTGAGTAGGAAAAATTAAATAAAACATTAAATAAATAAGAAAAAGCATCTAATATTCTGTATTATTTACATCAGTTTTGCCTTTCATTAAATTTTTGTTTCAAACGTGTATTCATTGACATTTATTGTTGATAGTAAGAATATTTTACTTGGTTGGGTCTTTAAGCAACCTGATCTAGTAGAAGGTGTCCCTGCCTATGACAGGAGGCTTGGAACTAGATGATCTTTAAGGTAATTTCCAACACAAACCATTCTATGATTCTATGTTTAGCGTATTATTTTTTCCCAGGGAAAATTTAATCTCCTTCAAAGAAATTCAGAGGTTTTCTTAACCAATTTAATAAAATTCTAACAGCAGTGATCCATGACTTGTTGTTCAGGAGGTGATTGATGACTGCCTGCAGGTATAATAATATTGTTGCCTGAAATAAAAAATATAATTCATCCAGTGTGAAATACAGATTGACTTTTAAAGTCTCTGAAGTGTCATATGGATGCTATATCTACTGAAAGTGCTAACACTGCTGATTATTATTCATGTTTTTCACAGTTAATATTTGAAACAAATTTTAGTGTGTTCCTTAAGACTTTGTTATATACTACTGTATCCATCAGCCGAATTCAGGTCTCACCAAGAGAGTCCTAATTTGTGAGATTACTTATATTATCAATTTCTAAAAGCAGCTTAGGGAGTTGTGATTTACTGCCAGGCCACCAAGAAATGTCGATACACCAGAGCAGCAGAGGCAAGTGCCATAAAACCAGTAATGTTACAGTTAAAAACCCATAAATTTGATTTATGTCATTCCTGTGTTTTATGCAAATAAGCTTAGCTATACAGTGTCTGTCTAGACAGATTTTACTTGATATGTAATCGTAACTGCATGTGGTTCTACTTGTGCAAAGTTTCTAGGCAAAAAAAACCAAAAGATAAACAGAAGATTACAGTCTGATTAAATATAAATACATACACAGGTAGGTATACATGGCACTTAGAAGGTAACACAACAAAGACAGAAAATGTTTCACAGAAGTGGAGTAAATATTTATGGGGAAGGAAAAACATGTTAATTAATTTTTCACAAAATCATTTGGATTTGCCATCCATAACTCTGTAGGAATTTCATCAAAGTGGAAGAATTCTGAAAGGAAAATCTGCATGGGAGGAGGAAAGAAAGACAGCCTGACTACAGAAATGCATTGCATTATACTCAATTCATGGCTAGATTTGCAATGTTACTAGCAAAGTGTGGTATAAAGCAATCTTATGCCATTTCCTGTCTTCATAGCATTTCTACAACTATTTAACTTGAAAAATAAGTTTATCCCTACAACAGCATATTCTTACAACCTGTCTGTAATTGGATGGTGTTACAAAACCTGCTTAAATTACTTGATTCTCATTTTCTATATTAAAAAAAAAGCAACACTATTAGAAAGAAGAGAACTTCTCTTTTAAAAAAGGGACTAATAATTAAGTTTGCCTTATGAAATAAATTTTCCATGCCTACATAGTGAAGACACCGAGATATTTCCTCTATGTAGAAATACTGAATGCAAGTAGGAAAAAATAACAGTAAAATATGTTCATACACATATTTGTATATCTACACATATATATGCCAGTATATACAATATGTACAACATATATATATA
>NW_010396877.1:0-3632 GCF_000710305.1 Buceros rhinoceros silvestris | reverse complement strand
AAGGGGCGGTGGCGGTTGGCGCAGTTGTCAGGGCGCGGGCACTTGCGTTTGTCCAATAGCTGTGGCCGCTCTGAAGACAGCGTCTCCCTTCAAAGTGTGAGGGGCGGCGTTAGTGACCTAAAGCAGTAACGTTCTGCTCGTCTTGTTCCGCGTAAGCAAGTTCTGTACGTGACCGTGGCGGCCTGATGCGCGCGGTCCGCAGCCCCGAGGAGGTTCCGCTCTCCCGAGGGCTTCAGAATGTTCCTAGAAAAGCGGGTTGGCTGTTCAGGGGGTTTAATGGTATCAGCAACTTTTACACATGGCGGAAATAAACCAGTGCAGGCTAAGTCTTTGTTTGCTTGTTTAATTCAGTGGTGTTTCAGTGTGGCAGGTAATGGCAGCTCTGCTGGAGTACTGTAAAATAATCGCAGTTTGGGGGAGTTTTGAGATTTTGGTTGAATGAGAGACCAGGAAAGGAAGCAAACTGAACTATTCTAAGAAAACAGTGGTTACTGAGGGGTCAGGGCTGAGGACTTTCAGATAATCAGGTGAATGCAAGCATTGGTGTGAAGCTTGGTATCATCTTGATTCTATGAGGCTTGAATGTATAGCCTGGTTGCCTGTATACCATGAGCAATTACTGAAGATGAGGCCTCGATGCTGGAAGTTCAAGGCTACTGAAAAGTTGAAGATGTAGTGAAGAGAAGCAAACATGGTAAAAAACAGAGAAGAATTACTTAAATACACTGAGTTCCTTGAGTTTATATTCAGGCTTATGATAGAAGACTAGAAGTCTTTCAACGATCTATAGTCTAGCAGACAAAGGTGGAATTAAGTCATGACTGGATTTTGAGTAGAAAAACATCTATTTAAAATAAGAAATACTGAAGAGTGACTGTAGATAACAGCTGGAAGCAAATGCCTAGGTCTCAGATTAATTTGATGGATTTATGATGGTTTTCTGTTAGAAACAATTTTCTTGAAGATACCCGGATAAAGCTTTTGAGGATTTTTGAGTGTGTGTGTGTTCTTGACTCAAGTAAATGTGATAATATGACTTCTTTAAACTTTTGTAAAGACTAGAATACAACGGCATGCAGAATGATGATATAAGCAGATAGATACGAGAAATTATAAGGGGTAAGAAATCTAAAGATAAGATATTAAAGTATATTGAGGGAGAAGCTGATAGATTAAATTATTTATGGTTCTTCCTGTGTTTGGGCTTGGGACTGGGGCTCAGTGGGAGAATGGTACTGAAATGTCATAAAGATGTAGGTGGGAAGCAGTGACGCTGTGAGCACAGAGGCACATTGGAGTATCTCCTGAGACGAACAGGATTGAGGACAGTATTAGAAACAAATAATTAAATTGTACAGAATGCAAGGTTGGGCAGAAGCGCAACCTAATTTGTACTAGGTCTGTTCAGCAACAGAGGACAGGGCTGGGCATATCGATACTGTGAAATTACAAAGTGAGAAGTGTAGAAGTCAATGGAGGAAGCTAAGCACAGTCATAGGATTGCATTAAAAAAGTAGGTGTGGGGTTTTTTTCATAGGAATATGAAACTATTCAAGCTGAAGGAAGTGCAGAAAGGTAGGAAGGCTAAGTGAGTAAAATAAGCTATTTTATTGGGAGGCATTATTTCTGTATAACTCTGAACTCTGCCAAATAGGAATAGATAAATTACATGGGATTAAGGATTTATAGGCAGCGTGATAAGGTAGCATGCCTTGCCAACCTTATCCTGCCTTGACAGGATGTTGTGGCCTGTATTTCTGAACTAGCTTGTGTCAGTATCTACATGGCAAGGAACTGCATTTCTAGAATTTCTGAAGAAGGGCTAAGAGGAGAAATACATTTGAGTGGTCATAGGGAAGAAAACAATTTGCGATGGAGAGCACTATTCAAAAATAAATAAAGAAACTGTTTGCCTTGGGATGAAGAGGGAGAACAGCCTAGAGAATTTTACTAAGGCTGTGTCTCCTTCTGTTTGTCTGCGTTAAGTGAGAGTAAGTGGTGCTAAGGACCTGGTGGCCATTCTAAGCATTTCAAGGTTTCTTTTTCTTTGGAATAACGCCAAAGGAATTTAGTTTCTGTACTCAAGACTGCTCCATAATACAAACCAAGCACAGAAAGTTTGCTTTAAAAATGCATCCGTGCTCTGAATTAAAGCACTGATGTAGGTGCCCCTTAAAAAAATGGAGAAAATTGAAAGATCTCAAGCTACCTGCCAAGATGACCCCTTCTGGTCTGTGGAATTAATTGTTCAGCTACAGTATGCTTTGTACGTCCAGAATTTCCAAGCTCTGATTCCACCTTAAGGGCACAATGATGCTTTGTCTATCATTGAACTTGAACTCATACAGACTCTTTCTGAAACTGAGGTCTGCTGTCTGCTATGGAAGATGAATTTGTGATTATGAGTGGCACTTCACTGCTGTTCTAAGCAATGTTCTTTTTTTACTTCCTATTTTGGCTGTAGGAATTAAAAGCTCTTACATCACCTGTCCTCACTTGAAGGAGTTGTAAATGTATTCTTCCAAGTCCAAATGGCAATATCCTGCTTGATTTTAGCTTAGGTATTTATTTGGGTCTATTTAATTCCTTCGTAGTTTCATACTTATCCGTTGTTCACAGAAAGCATCATACTTTAATAAGCAAGTAGGCTGGGTACTTCCAAGTAGAACAAGGTGTTATGTGCTCTGGTTGTGTCGCTGCAAAACTTGGGGATCCCATGCTCAAGAATCCTGCCTTTTCTAGGCTGATACGGAAATAAATGTGTCCGTTCCTGCACTTAGGGTGTTTGGTTTGCAGCTTGGGCAAGTCTTGACACATTCTTCCCTTTTTATTTTGAATGTTTCTGTATTATGATACTGTGAAGACGAATTACTATATCCGGTACATTTAAAATATGAAGTTCCAGTAACCAACGTGATAGAAATATTTTCATGATAGCTCCCATTCTAAAATGTGACTTCCAGCCTTACAAGGAGGATTTCCCTTCTAGATTGGCATGTCTAAGTTCTCCTTGTAGATTTACTGCTTTTGGTCTGTTGGTTGCTATAGCAACATGTGTTACCAGTCTGCATGTGGCGCACATTTTGTGGGCATTCTACAGAAGTGTTCTTTGGAGCAGACAGCTGTCTCTTGTAGTAAGCTCCTGACAAAACAAAACTTCGTTTATTTACGTAAGTTACTGTGGTCTTCTAATTTGTTGAATGTAAGCCTGTGATACAGCTTGCCACTTCTAGGTTACTGCTGTGAACTGCAAGAGGGATTTGTTTTTCTGGTCAAATTCTTAAACATGATTTAACCAAATGTGCTTCATCGGTTTTCTAATAAATTAGAATTTAGTAGATTATTGAAGTCTGATTACACAGAGTCTAGTATATTTCTAGCCACACTGTGGCAGTGCTGGAGCAAGACTGACTTAACTTTTCTCTTTTCCAGCTCTTATTAATGGCCTCTGCAAAATAGCTACACATCAGAAAAAAACGGTGTATCTCTGTCAATTCTTGATAAGAATTGCAAAAGGAAAAAACCTTGGTAAATATTCTGATTCTTTTTTTATCCTCTTGTTGTTTAAGTAGGTTCATGTGAACTTACGCAGAGGTGTATTAGGTAGGCTTTCACATAGTCTTTACAGATAT
>NW_010396876.1:0-7024 GCF_000710305.1 Buceros rhinoceros silvestris | reverse complement strand
TCTTAAAGGTCCCTTCTAACCAAAATCACTCTGTGATTCTCTTCAGGCTCATCCCCTTTTGGCCCTTCACATCTCTGCTGCCCTCTGAAAGGCTTTCCTTCAGCTCCCTGTTCTGGGCAGCCCTGTTCGCTGAACCAGCACTGTCCATCACCAGGACACGTCAAACCCTTCTCACAGACAGGGTTGCTGCCTACCTGCAGCCACCGTGAGGATTTCGAAGCCAAGCTGGGCCAGCAGTCCGATTTCCTTGGGTGGACTGTTTATCCACAATGTAATTCCCATTTGTCAGAAAAGAAAAGAAAACACAGACAGCAGTTCGGAGGCATAATCGAATGCCTCAGGAGAACAGAGATATCTGGGGGGATGGAATTACTCGCTATGGGCTCAAAACTGTCAAAAAGGACCAGCTGAGGACAGAGCCCAGGTGCTTTGTGGGAGCAGGGCAGAAATCAGAGAACGCAAGCTGAGAAATTGCACGGAGAAAGTGAGGCTGTTGCATCCCCCTGTTACCTGTTCAGGCAGCCTGCTCTGAATTTATTAAAATAACGGCTGTCAGCATGAGGTAACCATGCCAAGCAAACCACCTCTCCACACATGGACAGCCACGCTCTGATCTCAAACCTGAACTACGTCGAATTTCCATCAGAAAAGAGCCCGACACTACATCATGGAATGGAAGAGCCACGTTTCAGGGCCCACAGCATCCGTCCCACCATCTGCTGCCTTGGGCCAGCCCTGGTCGGCGGGTACCAAGAGTTCCTCTGTGCTGCTGTCTTGGGAAGCAGCAATGTGTTCGGGAAAAAGCAAGGACCACTAGAGCTACAAGTGATGTGTTACTGGGTAAGAAAAAAAACAAAAAGAAATCTATCCTCTACCAACAGAGGCAAAACCCTCCCATCAGCACAGCAACCTCCCCATTCACCTCTTCCCTGTGTTTGCTGGAATACACATCGTCAGTCACCGTCCTTCTCGCTGAGCTTTTTCCATGTCATTTTATTTCAAAGTAGTAAATAATTCATGAAATATCATCCTGGCAAATCTGAGTACTGCCGAGTCAGAGGCAAGGGGAAATTGTATTTGCATGGGGAAAATGCATAGTATTAGTTCTTTCACCAAGCAGGGGCTGTTGGGACCTTCTAGCCTCGGAAACAGAGAGAATTGCACCTCGGTAAAGTCGTTCAGCCCTTATCAGAATCAGCACTTTTCTCCCGGGCATTTCCACTGCCCTTATCGGTGCGGTGTTCATGTGGAGACTGCTCACGTGAGGAAAGGGGGAACGTGGTTCATCCGGGACGATATGTGACCAGAGTGACACGGTATTGTTTCGGCTGCAGGGTTGCTTTCAGAGGCATGTAATTTTCCTCCCCTAACGCTGGGAAAGCACCTCACGCTCCGCTGGCAAACAGGGATCGCTCCAGCCGAGCCGCATCGCCCGCTCTGCAGAGAGCCATTTCCCAGCACACGGGACAGAGGCGAATCCATGACGCTGTTTAAAGGAAGGTGAAAAAAAAAGGCTTTTGGTGGAAATGGATGTAACAGAGCACGAGGAAGGTCACGGGGGACAGGCAGCCTGGGAACGGGAAATTCCACCTCCCTTTGATCTGCTCTCCTTTGTGAGAATGTTGGACTTGGCCAGCTCTTGTCCAGCGACCCCGTTGCATCACATCCAGATTAGTCACTGGTTGAGGTATTTGCAGCATGACATCAGGCAGATAACATTTGTTTACATAACTTTGTCTTTTTCTCAGGCACTCACTTCTCCATCTTCCTAAAAAATATTCATATAAATATTTACATTTCTAGGAGCATGAACTTATTTCTATCCGCCCCAGGATGACAGTCAACTATCAAACGGTACAAGGAGTTGCTGCAGACCACCGCAGCATCGCCTGGGAGCTCTTTTTTGTTTGTTTGTTTTTTGTCTCTTACAAACACCAGTTCACCAAAACCCGGATTATGCAGAGGAAGAAACCAGTTCCGGTGAAACACAAATTGGAAATGTCTCTCAGGCTTGAGAAGGAAGCACTAGCCAAAAAAGGGAACCAGAAATCCACCCTAAAGTCCCAGAGGTTAGAGCATTCACCACAATCTCAGAGCGCAGCGTCTGAGGCTTGGCTATAAATCCCCGATCGAACACTGGCCTCTGTTTCTAATGAAGAATTTCCAAAGGTCTTACTCCCACCTCTGCATAAAACAGAGGAAGGATTTTACAGCTTTTGTTTTCAGAGGAGAGAATGTTCTTCTATTACACATTTGATCATGTCAGTATTTCACAGAGGTCGTGTGCTGCCTGCTTTAACAGGCTGCCTTAAGCCGTCTTAGCTCCAGCCAGCAGAAATATCGTCAGTTATTTCCACTCCTGAGAAACCTCTTCTGCTTAAACTTCGTGAAGGTGCAGTTCAGGGGGCGAGGTATGGCTTTGTGAGTAGGTTACCTCAGGCACTGTCAAACGTGTCATTCATTCACACGAAATGCCTCCCTTCCCTCTCACTGCTCATGTGTCTTACTGCTCCTCAATTACCTTAATTTCCTGGGCAGCTGCCAGAGGCGCCCTGACGAGAGCAGCATTTTTAGGAAAGCAGCTCCAGCAACCCCTGTGAAAGTCAGTTTGGCAAACAGGTGCTGGAAAGGGCTCGGGGAAAACTTGGATTGCAACATTTGAGCTTGGAATCAGCGCTCCCACCGCAGAGCCCAGGACGGCCTCTTGCTGTTCTGGCCATACCGACACCGTCATTTCCAACCAGCTGCAGGAAAACTGCTGAGTCCCCACAGGGTCAGACCCTGCTGAATCTGTCCCATCCTCACGGCCCCCACACCCTCACAGACACCCACCCGTGCCCTGGGGAAGGTCAGCTGCTCCGGGCAAGGGTTGCCACCCATCACCCTTGTGGGAGCGAGCCCACAGCGCTTCCCACCCACAAAGCTCTTCAGGAGCATCCCCTGTGAAATCCCTCTAGCCCCGAGCCGTGGCACGTCAGAATCAGCTGCCACCGCATCTTTTCCCGGGCTGCGATTCCATAAACCGGTAAATCCAGCACTAGCATCACAGCAACCAGATTAAAATAAAAAAGAGAAAACTCAGCTGCACAGCACAAGGGATTCACGTGGCATAAACTTTCCACCCATTCAAATCTGCTTAGAAAAGACATTGCTCAATTAACTTTGTGCAGAAGCTGCCATTGGCAGCTTGGGAGGACAGACCCCTCACCACCACCTGCCCCGCTCCATGTCACCATGCCCATCAGACATTCCCTTTCCTCCAGTCTGGACAAGGCTGTACAGCCCCTCTGTCCGCTTTGGCTGCCGAGCAGGATGCCCTGTGAGGCGTGGGCTGAATCCGGCACAGCCCGCGGTGCCCCTGGCACTGCAGCCACCGGGGCATCTGCATTCAGCATCTCACCGCTTTGCCATTTGCTTGGTTTTGCTAGACCTTAATGCTGAAGCTGAAAAGTCCATTTATTACCCCAGAAAACCACCAAGGAATTTTTCCCTGACATAGAAATTCCCTGGCTTTTTCAGCTGAAGGATCTATCAGTCAGCTTACTCGCTCTGAAAGTTATCCACACCTCCGAGACCTCTGTTGACTCGCAGTTACGGTAATACGGGATAACTCGGGTATTAATGCCAAGTTGCAAATGAGGTTTGCTCTGCTGGGCCGGCTCCTGAAAGGAACGAGTGTTTTAGGCCTGAAACTCTGTCTGTGGTCTCATAAAAAAGCACAGCTCTCCTGGTTTTCTCTTTCTTTGCCATTAAAGGAATGATTTCATCCTGCCCTTTGCTTGTCCTCTAGTAAAAGTTTGGCTCCCCGGCAGAAGGTTCAGTGGGCTGTAAAAGCCCAGCTCAAATTTGGAGTCGTATCCAATGTAACATCCCAAAGACCACATTTCATCATCAGCAGTAACTTTACACGCTCCCAGCCCCTGCTGAGCTGCCCCTTCATTCCCAGCTCGCAGTTAGCTGCTCTTTCACCCAGCAAGTCCCCTCTGACCTGGTTCCTGGCGAACACCGCAGCCAGACCAGCCCTGTTGATCCCTGGAGACAGCCGGGTTGTAATCAAACACCCCACGGGGACCAGAGCACTCTGCAGCTGAGTCCCCAGGGGGTGCCTGCAGCTGTTTCACCAGCCCCTTCGCTTCCAGTAAGGCCGAGACATGGAAATTCACCTGGGAGGAAAATACCTGAAGGAAACAGTGCTTTCACCTTCCAGACCGGGTTTCCCAGCTGGTGGTGATCCGTGGAGCTGGGCCATGCTGCCCATGCATGAATCCCTGGCTCGGGATTCTCCTCCTTTCCCTCATTTCCAGCTTGCTGTGGTGTAGCCGTAAAATCAAGCAGAATTGTTAACAGCACTTCCAAGAACACAACCCACAAAAACTGGGCTGGAAAACAAAATCCATTCTACTTCCTTTGCAGAAAGTTCATGGAAGCTGCCTGCTCTGCTCCTCCTCAGCCAGGCTCCTGTAAATCGATATATTAGTAGGTCCTGCTTCTCCGAGCCAGGCTTTGCCATCTGGGTGCCCATAGAGAGCAGAAGGGCAGATTCATTCGGCCAAACGCAGAGGTGCCACGAGACATTTTCCTTCCCACACCATGGCAGAATCTCGCTGGCTCCAAGCTGCCCAGCAGAGGATGCAGGGTTTGTCCTGGTGCTGGGGGCTTGGACCCCATGGATGGCAAATGGAACTCTTCCCGGCCAGTCCTCCAGGCTCTGGCAAAAGGCAGGATCCAGCCAACAACAGCAACAAAATCTGTGCTGCCTTTTCTTACTCTCCACTTAGCCATGAGCTTGCTTCGACCCTCAGGGCTTGCTTCTGAGCCCTGGAAGTGAGATGTTTTCCCCTGGAGCCTCCAGGCTTGGTTCCAGCTTGAAAACCAGTTAGAAGACCCCCACACACACCCCCTCCACTGCCCGAGTGCCCCCCAGTTACACACATCTTAGCACCACCTCAGGAGCTGTCAGTCAGCAGCGGTGCGCTAGCTGCTGGCCTGCCCACAACGAGCCGTGTTTTACAAATACAGCAGGTTCATTCAAGCCACCACAGCCTGCACCAGCCTGACGGCTGCCTCAGGGTCCTCCCAAAGCTGAGGCTTAGGCAGTCATCAGCCTTGCAGTCCGTTGTAATGGTTTTTTTTTTAATAGAGGCGTCTGGCCAAGATGTGGTGGGATTTAGTCTTGTGCTCTAAGACAGAAGCGTGGCCTGAAAAAGTGAATGCTGAACAACCAAAGGGGTTCCCAAGACTATTGGTCAGAAGTAACTTCAATCCAGATGACAGGCAAAAGATGGCTCTTTTTAAAAAGAGGGTACCCTGCCCTTCATCTCAGCAGCACGACAAACACGCTCTGACACCTCGTGAGTCCTTCACCAACGCAGAGTAGCAGCAGTTTGTACGTTAATTACATAACAAAAGGTACCTGAGTTCAGACTTGTACAGTCAGTTCTGCCTCACCCGCAAGCGTGTTTATTTAAAACACACCAGCCTTGACTGTAAGGGCTCATGAGAACAAGGAGGTAAAAACACCACAATTCTCTTTCGTCTTGTTGATAAACTCCAAATCCTCGTTTCTGTTCCAGATGTATAATTTTCTGTTCCTAACAAGAGCTAGCAGGTCTCAGGAGCTTGTTCTGCAAAAACATAAACAGGGGGCTGATCAGTTCAGGGAAGAAAGCAGAAGAGGCGGAGCAGCCCTGAAGGACAGCAAACGGGGCCCTGAAACGGAGCCTTGTTGTGAACGATGAACGTCACCTCTCAGCAGCAGCCAGAGGTCTGAGTAGCAGCAAAGCTGCTCTATCCAGGTTGAGCTGAGCAGGGAGATGCTTAAGGCTTCCCAGACTGACCTGTCCTGGTCACCGTGGCTGCAGAAGGCTCCCACTGGGCAGCAATGGAGAGGACACCAAAAGACTAGAGAAACGAAGCGGAGTGGTCTCTGATATTAAATAACCAGTAATGGCACGGTAAAAGTGTTCGGCATCTCCTCTGACAAAACTGCATCGCTCCCACCGGTGGTGTGTGATGTGCAGAAGGACCAGGAGGAGACTATTTTTTTTTCCTGGTCCCATCACATGCTGTAGGTCAGGGTTATAACTCATGGGTGATTCCCCCACACAGCAAAGCTGCTATCAGTTGACTTTCACAGCTGATTGTTTGGGAACAGCAATTCCTATTTGCCTCCCTGGATACAGAGAACTGAATGACTGCTTGGAAAGGCACCACACAGCCTTGTCCCGAAGGTTTGCTCTTGATGAGTAAACCTCTGCTACTGAGATCCTCTGCTCTGACATCCCTCCGGGGCAGAATGTAGGGTATTTTCTAAGAATCAGTTGTAGGAAAAAAAAAACCCCAAACACTTCCCTTTTCAGAGTACTATCTCATCTCGCCTAGGAAGTACCAAAACCCTCTAAGATGCCACAAGTGCACAATATCCACACGCAGGAACCTCCATATTGCCAGGGTGACAGACTTAGGGGAAAAACTACCACCTCATTTAGAGCAACGCCAAAGAGCCGTGGAGGCATGGCCACCCCTCTGGCCAGTGAGCAGTTACACAGACCAGGAAACTCATCTACACCACGCTTCTGTGCCCACAAAATCCTGAGGGCCCTCCAGTCTCAGCCTTTCAGAGGAGGATTGGCATTTTAACACATTGAGCCAGACTCCTCTCAGAGCTGTGCAGTAAAAAAAAAACCACCACCACACAAACCAAGAGGCTGTAGATAAGCTGCAATGGGGACACTTCGACTAGTTAAGAAAATACCCCGTAATTCTTACAGCTAGTCTAATGTTGAATGGAACAATCAAACATGGACACTGCAGTCTCCATCCTGGGAGATACAGTCCCCCAACAGGGCACTGAGCAACCAAGTTTAACTTCAAAACTTGCCCTGTTTCATTTGGGTTGGATCAGAGACCTTCAAATGTCTCTTCTTATCTACACTGTCTTATTGAGTTTCTGGACTGGGCTCTGATTTCAGATTTTTCCAGACAGGAGAAGACAGCTAAATCCAGCTGGCGGCCGGTCACCAGT
>NW_010396875.1:8294-23602 GCF_000710305.1 Buceros rhinoceros silvestris | reverse complement strand
AATCTAAATAATTAAAATTATATAATAATCTAAATGTGATAACCCAGTTTGGAAATTTAGAAATTCCATATTTACTGCTCTTGGATTTTTCTAGATACCTGCATCAGGTTCTGAAGTCTGGAGTTCTTATGTGAGAAATTAAATCCTACACTTCAAAAAGTTTAATAACGGAATTTGTTATAGGCACACGTTGTTGCTAAGTATATAATTTTAAAGTCATTACAGTATATAACTACAATAGTGGTAGTGCATCCAGATTCTAAAAATGCACATTCTAGAGATGAGATTGAGATTAAATAATTGCACAGGAATTTAATGTACAGTCTATATTAACTAGCAGTATTTACTTGCATAAAATATGATGTAGTTGCATTAAACTGTAATTTCAGTATAAAATAATAATATGTGTACCTGAATTATCATTATTATGATTGTTAATAACAGATTGCTAGGAGACATTATCCTGAGCCTGGAGATGGTCATTGTGCCACAGGTACAGTGCTCAGCATCTTTAAGACTTTTCTTTCTTTTCTACAGTGTAATCACTTCAGCCTGAGTCCATTGCCTAGTTCTCAGCCTGATGACGAAATATTTCAAAGACTATGTGCATAATCCCATTTACACTTGGTCTCTGAATTTAACTTTTTTCCTACTGTGAGAAATGGTGAGCGACGCTTCTTTCGTTCTTTCCTGCGGAACAGAGCCGTAGGCAATGCTCTCTGCTGAGAGTGCAAAGCACATTTGAATCCTATGCTGCCAATGCCAGATTCACATGCCTCTAGTACAGGGTATGGTCAACACACAGTTGCTCAGCCATCACCTGTAAGTAAGTAAATACCTGTAAGTATTGCTTTCCTTTGAACCCAGCTCTGTGTAACTTTTTTTTTGCACCTGTTGCTTACAGATTCGTAAGTAAAATGGAAATAAAAAAAAATGGCAGCAGATATGTGATGAATCCAGAGTAACGTCCATCCGTGACATAAGGATGTTGGACTTGTAATAGAGAGGTCTGCAGATGGGGCATGATTCTAACTGCATTGTTCCAAGCTCTAGCTCATCATTTAAGTCTAGTGTGAAACAACCACCAGAGAGCTTTATCCAAATATGCAGTGGTCATTTGCCTGAATGTTTCAGACATCCAGAAATCTCTGAAAAATGTGCTGCACCTGCTATTACTAATGGGAGGAGGAGAAGGAGTAAAATCTCCTTACTATTCTTGACTTCCTTCCCCAGCAGCAGCCTGGCAAATGCTCACCCTACAAGTAACAGTATTTGCAAAGTGAACTGCTGTTTCTGCTTTGTTCATTTATAATTTATGCTTCTATGTAACTACACTGCAGAATCTCAGCTGTCATTGAAAAATACTAAACTTCATGATTTTATGGTTGAACACAAGGTTCAAAATATGAAGTGAATGTAACCTGTCTCTTGACAGCTGCTAACATCCTTAGGCAATCTGAAGAAATAGTAGGGGGGATGGGAGAGTGATTTAATATTATATCAAGAAGTAGGATCAATAATACACGAAATGGCAATAAAGATAATGGTAAATTTGTGACTTTTTAGACAAAATATCAAAGTTATCTTCTTTGATACAGGCAGTAGCAGGTTTTGGCATGGGGGAACGGACTGCTGATTGCTACAAAGGATGATTACATTGAAGACAAAAATGTTCAATCTGTCCTTCCTCTATTTTTAAAACCGTGCCTGTTCTTGTGTAGTACATAGGGCCTGATGTAGCAGAAATGGACTCAATTAAATAATTTCCATTGATTTCGATGGCTGTTGGGCTGATGCCCAAGAGAGAGAAGGAATGAATTTTCTCTAGAAGCAATAGTTTCATCTGTTTTCACACCACCAACATTTCTAACCACCTCCCCGACTTTTTAGGGGAAAAAAAAATGTAACAAAGCCTACAAAAAATCTTCCTTTCCTTGTTCACGTATTGTCTCAATGGCTTAGTGTGCTTTTGTTCAAAAATCTGCAGCTTCCTGGAAAAAGTTTGTTTCAAAAACCAACATTCTAATATAAAAATCAATTACATAGTCATACTCTGTTGACCACCATGGACAAACATATGGGAAGGGAATGTTTCCAGCATTCCCATTGCACCAGTACAAGCTCTGGAACATATCTTAGAGCTAATGTTTGACAAATGACATGCAGCTTTGTCCATGTTTACTGCTACTTGCAATAAAAATGCATGTTGGGTTATATATATATTGTCAATGGGAAGACATGTAGCTACCATAACTTAGCAGCTGGCATATGACTTTGTTTCCTTTCTCATAAGAAGAATCAGTATTTGCAAATAGTAAGCAGTGAATTGTGGACAGGGATTAAGCAATTTTTTCTTCTGAACTGAGAGTCGATAAGCAAAGACCTAGGTGAGTTGTGTAACTCTGCAGTTTCATCTGTATTGCTCTTTTCTATCTTCTTGCTGTCACATAGAAAACTAACTCATAGCATCTTGTCCTGTTTAAAGTCTAAGCCCCATGGTTCAGTTTTTAATTTTGATAACACTCTGAGATCCTGAGCCTTACCATTAAATAATGAATACAAAATGCTTTGGGATATTGATAATCAGAGTCCTATATAGATACAGATAATCTGCTTTGTGCCTTTGAAGTAATCTTTTGTTTGCATTCAAGAAATCCTTTCTGGGAGCAAAGACAAATTAGGATCCGGCCTTCAGCTCTTTCTTACCAGGGCTTTTCTCTAACCATGTAATTAGCTGCACATGAAACTTCAGCTATTTAATCGTTTAAGCACCTGATTGCTCCTGGAAACCAGCTACTCACAAGTCTAAATTACAGTAATTTTTACCTGCTCTCTGCAGGTTCACTGTCTGCCCCCAAAGTAATTTTGGCCACTCCTGTGTCAGCAAAAGAAGTAAGAAATGCCTATTCATTGCATTTTCCATACTAGGACAGGGGTGATACAGCCCTTTTTTATAGCTTTGTAGACATCAATTTTATGGCATAGTATTTGTACTTAAAGCCCAGAGGAGACAAAAAGTTTTCCAAGCATGTCTCTGGACTTACTGTAGCAGCAAGGCATCCACGATAGAGAGGGGAATCTATCTTTGCTAAGGTTGCAGCTACAGCTTTTCTCAAGAAAAGAGAGAAAAAAAAATCAGCTAGATTCTTTCTTTCAAAGAGCATCACCTGTAAAAACTAGGTCTCTCCCAGGAGCATTAGGAAGGGTGGGCAGTGAAGAAATACCAAGGTGGTTGCTACTGTTCAGGGATACTCAGGCATAGAGACTCAGGTGATATTAAAATAAAATGAACTACTGGCAGACCTGCAAAATCACTAGCTAACAAGAACGAATTCAGCATTGCCTCAGGGGGCTGACAGAAGCTCGAAGAAGAGCCTCTCCAACACACTACATTTGTCTTGCATAACAGCTGGATTTTTGATTCACTGTGGTTGAATTCAAATGCTCTGTTTCCATTATCACTTACCCTACTAACACAGCCCATTGATTTTACTGCCACCTCTGTCCTCCTGCATTTGTTTTCCAGGAAACCAGCGATACTCTCCAGAGCTGCCAACCAGCCCCAACTCCTGCTCCCCTAGGCAGATGTGTTTCAGCCTGACAAAGCACAAAGTGACAGTTTTTTCTTTTATGTGGTCTCTCTCCATTGTAAGATGTATGCCTTCTATACAGACTGCATATGTTCATAGCATACACGTAACATACATATGTATTTATGCCTCTTGGATACTTAGTCACAAAAGCAAACCAAGATACATTTTCAGGTAGCATGCAGTGCCAAACGATTGCCTCCGTGACTGTTCTTTAGCAGGACTTATCCCTAAATTAAATGCATATAGACCTCTCTCCCTCATGTGTTCACACACATATTTTTAATATATACATTTGTGTGTAAGTATATATATATACCGTACATTTATGAATAAGCCAATGGAAGGATATACTATAAAATATAAGAGGCTTGTTAAAATTTGGGTGGTGATAATACACAATACCTTGAATCTGTAAGACAATAAATACAACACTTCTTCCTCAAATAGAAAATAGCAACTTGCCTTTCAAATGGGAATATCCTTGCAATACCAACCTGTCTGCGCAAGTGAAACCACAAATCCAGGGTTATGATCTACCACCCTCTTCTGAGCTCAGAGATGGAAGAGAAACATTGCATTGCAACACTAGGCAAAGCCTCTGCTGACTACCCCTTTTTCTCTGGCTAAAGCAAAATGAAATTCTCTGCAGACGTATTCTGGGAAGAACTGCCTATAAGTATGAACAGGACAAAGGCCATATTTGAACTTGCAACCACTGTACATAAGTCAGAAACTCTGTATAATGATTAGCTTCATGCTAAGTGTCTTAATTTGTCCCTTCCTCAGCTTCAGGCTTTTTCTGAAAGAACCTGAGGATTGGTTAATCTTTGATTTCTCTGAGAAATCTGGAATCTCTTAAGGTCCTTAAGGGTACTGTGGAGAAATCTCTAGACCAACAAGTACGTGAACCTCAAACAAGCCAATATTCCACCAGCCTCTGTTGGCTAGTCTTCATTATTTTCCCTCAAACTTTAAATTAGCCCAAGTAGTTTAGTCTGCAGATTGATTCAGCCTTAGCTGAAAGCTCAGGATTTTTCCATTCATTTTAGAGATTGCTGGATCAGTCTTTACTCATTTTGTTCCTGAACCAAACCTTAATGATGTCAATAAAGTACCTTTTATGCAGTTTAATGGGTTTGTAGTCATTCCAGTAGTTCCCTATTAAAAAAAAAAAATAAATTACTTATTTCCTCAGTCTTCTCCCAACCCGTGTGGTTTTGGCTTCTTTGTCTTCATTGCTGCCCCTCCCAGTTGGTTCAGATTAGCTTGCTCATAGAAAATGCCAGCACTGAGGCAAAGACTCAAATAAACACAGAGACACGGCTATGCTCTGGGAGCTGGTCCTCTCAGGATACATGAGAGGGAAGATGGCAGAGAAAGCTTGTTCTGTTTCATAGCTACACAAAAGACATCAGTTCCCAAGCTTATTTCTGCACCGTGTTCAGGCAGTACAATGCAGGCACTCGCTTGAGTGTAGCCAATGGGTGTCATTACCAGGGAAGCTGCAGTGTCACTGGCTTTGTCATGGGCTGAATGAGACCATTTGAGATGTAGGGTATCTGATAGGAACCTTGTCTATGCAGATACCCTAACTTCATTGCTATTAATACTGAGCCAGCTAAACTGTAGCTAGTCTGATATGCCAATGAGTGCTGCTGTAACGCTTCCATTACAGGCTGGGTGCAGCGTGCAGATCTAAATTTGTACTTTTTAGGATTCGATCTACAGGATGTTGAAGTGAGTTAAGAGATTCCCCATTGCAAGGAGGTCCATACGCTTAGCTTACGACTCATCAGCCTGCTTAAATGCTTACCTCCCTTAAAGCACCTGAGCAACATGAGTGACCTGGAAAGGGATTACTAATGCACTCCAAGATTTGCTTGATGAAACAGCTTTAACAATCTCTAAATTTAGATAAAATATTGATTACTAAAATAAACCTAAGATGGGGGTGTTGCTGAGGCAGATATTAGTACCCGCTCCAGAGTAACATCTGAATACTTGATAAAAATGTGTCTGTTATGAAAATCTCCTTATTACAGCCACAGTAGAGTTGCATTTTCTATATTAAATAGACTTAAAAATATTGCACAATGAAAGATCTTATAAACACCACTTAACAAATTATGCTAAATACTCAGACAAAAATGAATTTTTTCAAGGCAAACCCGTAAATTTTGCTCTCACAATCAGAGGCTGCGTTGCTCTGTGGGTGAGAAAGAGAGCTCAGAAAGTCCCCCAGCAGCAGCAGTTTGTTCCCTAGATTATGAATTATGCACCAAAATTGGTGTGTATTATATCACTAGGATACTTACATAAAAGAATCATTCCTTAGAAACAAGAGATTTTCTGATGCTCAAAATTCTTTATTTCAGGATAAAGTCACCATTATGTATTTCCTGCTAGGGTTTGTTTGGCTGTTGCCGATATTTTTAAACAAAGCTTTAATAAATGTGGCCATTGGTTTCCAGTAGAAAGGTTTTCATGCAAGGAACATGTTATTGATGGCTATTGTTGTTTGCAGCACTTGCACTCTCCATGGCTCTCTGCAGCTGACTGCACTGACGTCATCTCCAGCACTATCGACACATTCTTTTGTGTGGTGTGAATGAAAAAGTAAATTGATCCCAGTGGGGACTGTGCTCACAGTGAACAGGAAAGATCTGCCACTCTGCTAGCTATAGGTGGCATCAGATGCCTGTTAGTACTGTCTTTGCTTTGGACCTAGAGTAGATGGGACAACAGTTAGGGGGTTGTCTTTATGTCCCTCAAAATATACTATGTTTTTTTAAGTTTGAAGTTGACACGTGGAAATTAATAATGGTTTTAATGGCAAAGGAGGTAAACAAGAGCGCCCTGTATCCTGGAGGTAAAGTAATTTTAGAAAGGACAAATATTATGCCGAATTTATGGATGAAGGAAGCATAATCTCCTTGGACTTCTGGAACAAAGGCAGGCAGTAAAGGAGAATAAAAATTGGTCACAAAATTTTTGACTTGTGAAAAAACATCTATTTTGGAGTGTAGAAATCATCTGTGCTAAATAAATGATGCCTTATGTTTCCTAAATTTTAGTGCTGAAGTCCAAGTATTTATTACTATTTATTGTTTCTATGGCATGCAGAGTCAGAATTTAAAATTTCCACTGATTGAAGCTTTGCTTTAGTTTTTAATTTAGCTGTTTTTATATGCATTTCTATCAAGGAGACATAAAAGGAGGTGTTTTCTAAGCTTTTTCCACATTTAGTACCTTTATTTACAGCTGTATTTGCCTCCCCTCCCCCATCAGTTACTATAGTTATATTTAACATATTTTTCTTTTCAAAATCCCTGTGACATAGGTCAGTGCCTTCCTTCATTTAACAGCGGTGAACATATGTGGGTGTGAGAGAAGGATTAGAGGAACAAATGGTGTCATGACTCAAGTTTCCTAGAAAAACAGTAGCAAGGCAGGAAAAGAAATTAAAAGCCGAAATGGCATCACAGGAGTGAATTGTTCTGCCTCCTCTCCCACCACACAACAGCTACCACATGAACTCTATCCCCTATCCCTACGCCAAAGTGGACTCTTGTTAAGCTGCAGTGTAGTGCTGTCTGTACCATCAGGTGTGCATCCATTGAGGTCTGGTCACTTGATTCTCAGCCCTTTCTTGTTTCTTTGTTATTATCCAGTAGTTTGTGAATGCTATGAATGATTCGCAGATTTGATGCATCTTGTAAAGCAGAGCTATCAGCATCTTATCCTCTCTCTGCAATACTGGCAGAATGGGAAAGCTGCCTGTGGCTTATGGAGTACTAATGTTGCACTTCTAGCCATGACATTCACACTCTTGGATCAAAGAAGTAATGTGCCAGACATATCCAGACATATGCAATTAGAGAGCTGACTAGTTATGCAGAAAGTCATCACAAATTTTTCTGCACTGGAACTCCCCATGGAGCTACATATCCTACTCAAGTCCCACTTCAGAGAGAGGTTTGTAGAGAAATCACTTTCTACTCATTTTCCAGACATATTCTCCACATATTCCAGAAAGATATGTTGTAGGTATTGTCAGCCAAATTAGCATAACCTGGCTTAAACACGGAAGGAACCCATAATTCTGCATTCGTAAAAGAAGGATAATTAGCTGGGTAACTCACATCGGCTTTCGGTAACTTGATTGCCTTCAGGAGCACACACAATTTCATTCTGGGGCAGAGTCACCTTTGTGATTGCTCTGTGCACATCTGGCTCTATACCTAATTTCCTTTTGCCAAAAAGAGAAAAAAGTTTCAATTTAATTGTTAGCTGAGAGAGAAATAGAGCCTTTCATCTCAAAGTCATAGGATAACTGCAGGGCAGCATCTATAGCCTGCAAAGTTACCAGTTCAGGATGATGTTGCTGTTTCCTACACAGGAGCTTGTCAGTGGAGCTTGTTAAACATTTTGATTTTGGTGTTCATGTGCTTGAGAACATTTCCATCTTCTAGTTCATAGACTCCAGAGGAATAGGGAAGATTCATTTTTATTCTCCTATTTTAGTATTTGAAAGGGTATAAAAATAGGTTGATGACATGGGCAGATTATTATCACTGCATTTAGCTACTTTTTTTTTTTTTATAAATATATATGCATTCAGGTATGGGATTTTTCCTATAGGTTTTCCATACAGTATTTATCTCAAAATGACCCAGTCAAAATAAGAACTTCTGAGTGTTACCTGCATAAAAATCAGGGATAACTAAAGTAATTTTAAAGCTCCACTAAGAATTATGTGGGTTTTTTTTCCTTTTCATTACTCTGTTGAGTGTTACTATAAATATTTCTCTCAGAATAATATTTTCTCAGAAACTTCTTCTAAGCTGTATTTTTCAGGCTCCACATTAAAATATGTACTTTAGGGGCCACAGAAAAACTCTTATTTTGACGCATTTGGAACTCTTTATTATGTCCATTACAAAATGTTTTTGAAAATCAGATTAGTTTTTCTACTAACATATTCTTAACGTGTAAAAAGACTGAAAAACAAATGAAATGTCATAATTTTTTTCATTTTTTCCCCCTCTGTTGATGGAGGGGAAAAAAGTGGGGGAAAATCATTTCATTTCCAATTAAATAGGCAATCTGGTGTCTGTCCTGCTTTACTCCCATGGGAAGAGCATAACAGATGTACAAAAAGCTCTAATGTTATATAACAGATAAGTTTAATAGACATTAGACTCCTGAACTGTTCACTAACTTCTTTCATCTTACCTATCCCATGCCTATACAGCCTGAAGTGAGTGCTGTCAGTCTAAGTACCCTTGAGCAGAGGGTTCCAGAGTGCTGAAGCTGTCTGCCAGTGATATGTGTCTGTCAACAGATTAATACTGGGAAACTGGACAGTATTTGAGCTGTTATGTGTTGATGCATAAAAGTATGATTTTGGGCTGCAGACTAGATATATTAGGGAAAACTGCCTGGATGTCCTTACCAATTAATGCCAAAAAATACTTTAAAAGACCGAGGTGGCACAAACTCAGATGATTTATTTTTTCAGAGAAACAAAGCAGTAAATTGTCTAAGTTCAATGCACTCAAATTCCGATGAATTGAGTGCACAGCTCATATGTAACCATTGTGTTTGGTGAATAGAGGGAAAAAAAGCAGCGTGGATGTAGGCCTGTTGTGTCCATCCCACATTGATCAAATTAATTGTTGCCCTGGCATAAAGTGGCAGAGGAGGGATCAAGATTTGAGAGAGAAAGGTTTGAGAGACATGGAAAAGTGTGGCACCTGCAGAGCAGGGGGGGTTTTCTGTACAAGCCTCGCTCCTTTCCTCCACCTTCTTATGGCTCTGCTGTTTTTATCTGCAGGAGGCATTGTGCCTCCCCTGCTCTCACAGGCTGGATATCCTTCAGCCCTGGTCAGACCAGAGAAGACATTATTCTTTTGGTCCAGAGAGTTCTACAAAAGCAGACAGGAGGTCTTTCAGGGTGAAAGGGAAAGAAGTTAAATCTGCTCTTGGTCACAAGTTCATTATTGACTGACCTGACAAATGCATTTCACCCTATAACTAGTGAGGAGGCACAGCATGAATATTGTAGAATTCCCTCCTTTGACCTCAACATTAAATTATGGAATATTATTTTGTCTTTTCACCTAGTTAGGTTTCCTGTCTCCTTGGTGAATTGAGAAGACTGCTTGTAAGCACCAAGTGTGTTTGTTTTGGGAAGAAATGACTTGGGAACATTACTCAGTAAATAAAATCTAGTACAGTTCACCAGCAAACCACCATTTGATAAAAGTCCCATTTTCCCCCCAATCTGATTTTAGCAGTATTCAAAACAGACGTATGAGGAAAAAGGTTTGTAATCTCTCTTACCAGAGAGACTTAAGAGTGACTTAAGTTATCTTGGTTTTTGCTGGCTCTGACTGTAAGATGCCCCTGGAGGAAATCAAGCAGTAAAACTCTGTGGCTTCCACAGCAAGCCTGTTTTCACTAAGCTCCTACAGATGAAGCTAGTTTGAATCTCCATGTTGTTTCCTGTAAAGCAAGAGGTAGGTTAGGTCACTGCCTGAAATCTGTCATGGAAATTGATGCTGAGCCAACAAGCAACCTTCACAGTGTTCCCGTCCTGGGAAAGTAAAACACGTCAGCGGAGGAGTTCAGCAGATTTGTTGTCACGAATATAATTTTGAAACAGAAGGCAAGCTTGTCTCATAGTGCAATTTGGGAACCCCACGATTAATGCTGCTATTCAGCCAGCATGGGTGCTTTATCCTCACATACCAGAGCACCCGACTGCTAAGCTGACACAGAGGACCCTTGGCTAAAAATACGGTGTCCTGGTCTTGAGTACGGCTGTTTATATGATGCTTGTAGCACACAGACTCTTTACACTGATGTAGCTGTGGCCTCTAGAAAAGACCTATACCAAGAACATCCTCTCTCCAGGCATCACTCTGCAGCTCCCATCCGTCTTCTCTGCAGCATTCATCAGTCTTCTCTGCAACATAGTTGTTCATTAGCTTTTGCTGTTTCCCCTTCTGCAACAATTCCTCTCACCTCTGCCTTGATTGGTATCTCCCTGCTCCTGGTGACCTGTGTTGCTCTCTTTTTCCTCCTACATAGGGGATTTCTATATAGTTTGGCTTTTCAGTAGAAACTATTTGCTCTTTGCTAATTATTTCTTCCCTTACTTTTTTCCCCTTTCTTTTTTCTCTAAAGGGCTTTCAATAAATTAATAATTGCTGGTGAGAAGTAAGGCCAAAAAGCAATTAATTGCATGAAGATTTTCTTTTTAATTTTTTTGAGTAGGTACATTACATATCTAAGTCACAGAATTCCAGTATCACAGAAAGCAGTGGTGGTTGCTATTAAAAGCATTAAGCAGCATTTGGGGGGAACTCTCATGGTTAGAAAATACACTCAGGAGCATGGTAGACCTCAGGAAAGCATTTGGCACTCGTTCAGAGTAATGTTGTGGAGGCAAAAACGTGAGAATTTATTTAAATGTATGACATTACAACAAAGTAAGAAAAATGTATTTATGTTAAGGCTGGGAAAAAAGAAAGAAAAGTGAGTGAAAGACAAAATGTGGACTGGAAGGGAACCTGCTTTATCTTATATTCCCCAGCTGTTGACATTCCTAGATATGTGCAGAGGTCTGGAAGAGATAGCCAGGTCACTGCTTTCCTACACAGCATGTGATTGGTGTATTGGAGCTCTCTTCTCACTGCTCTTCCAATATTTGTTCTGTTCTTTAACTCCACCAGACTTACTGTTTCACAGGACAAATTGACAGGTCAGTCCTTGAGGACTTAATGATACAAATGGTGAAAAGTACAAGGAGGCGTCCTTATCCCCGTGAAACAAGTCCTCGTCTCTTTGCAGAGTCCTTTTCATGACATACTTATGTGTTTTCTGTTCAAGGGGCCAATAATGATACTTATCATCCTCATTATTCTTGCAAAAAGCTTTCTCTATATAGTAAAAATAATTATGGTTGTGCCATAAAAAAGACAGCATGAGGGAGGCATATAGAAACAGCACTCAGAGAACCACAGTTAGCAACTGCAATAAATATATGAAGAATGGCAGAATTATTTGAAATTTAGGAGTTAAAAGGAGTTAATCAAGCCTAAAGCATTGGTAACCTATATATGGCATTAGAAGAATGCCGTATTTATTTTTATATATGCATTCCTAATGCCTTATTAGGAAATCAAATTCTGAAGTCCTTAACTCAATTTTTATCCACTCTTCACTCAGACAAAACTAATCAACTTCAGTCAAGACCTTGCCCCAGAATGCTAGATGAGCTGTGTCATGTTTTACTGCCATCAGATGACAATAAAAAGTTACTGCTGTAAAATACAATGAGGTAAAGGACATTTTATACTCAATGATTTAATAACACTCTGTGCTTATATTGTGCCAACCAAGCAAGGATCTCAAAGTGCTTTATAAACACTAGTGAATGGATTTTAAGAACAAGGTCTATGATGAAATAAATGAAAGTTTATCCTTCCTGATAAAGAGGCACTGTCAGTTTAGATGGGTAAATACACAAGTCTCAAAACAAGGCATCCAAAGCCCAGCCATTTCTAAGCATGGTGTGGCTCTGCTTCAGTGTGGGCACGTGCTTCCAGGCTTTGCTCAGGTTTCCTCATGCCCAGCTTCCTTCTGCCTTGACTGGGAAGATCTTTTGTTTCAAAGCCATCTCATATGCGGAATTTTCTGTCCGCTGTGTTCCTTCAAAGATCACGTTCAATTTATGTTCCTTGGTTCATTCATTCATTCTTAGCTATGACATGCAGGGACCAAAAAAGTCTTTCCAACAATGCAGGCTGACCATTCACTCAGGTTGGGTAGTATTGGACTCTATTTCAGGACTACCAAATTATTCTCACTGTATTTCAGTAAGTTAATTTCAAGTTAAAATAATATAGAAGGAAATGTAGCAGAGATATTGAATTATATCATGACTTGTTGAATCATTCCTATTATTTTTTATTGTTCTTTAGGCAGAAGACAAAAATATCTGAGTCAGGAGCCTTCTGCTCACAGTGGAAATGTTCAAAATGTAATCATAAAGTTCTGTTTCACTGTTGTTGCCTTTTCAGACCTTCTAGTCAGAGGATCTTGCTTATCATCAGAGACCACAGCCTGCTACAGCCACAGACTTACAATGAATGAAAGAATGCATTGGTATTTGTTGAAAGCTAAATCCAAGGCTTTGCTTTATTATATATTACAGCAAGGTGCTTTAGGTGCACAGCTGTAATAGTAATAAGAAACTATCAGAGATGTGGTATCAGTTCTGAGTAATAGGGAGATACCAGGCCCTACAGAGTGTGTTTGAGACGGAAAAGGTCTACTGTTTCAGAGAATCTGTATCATGCTGTGGTGAGATAACATATCTTTCTGCCTAATCTTTTGTGGGGCAACTTTCCTTCAGGTGATTGTTAATCTCTTTGACTCCCACTCAGTCATTTTCATGGCTTCATCTGACTTTCAGTCCCATCCAGCACTGACGGATTCCTTATGCACTGAAAGCCTTTACTAAGAAAGGTCCATACACAATGCTCACTTTTGGTTGATAATCAAAGTATTGTCTAAAGTATCACACGGAATTTTGTCTGATACAGCACACCCATTTGTATTTTCCATGGCTTCCAAGCAGTAGACAACTGTGACTTCATTGTGTTGTTTTCCTTTTGAGCCTCTCCTTTTTTTTTTTTTTTTTTTTCCCCACCCTGGTCTTCCAGAGTTAACATCTCACATCTCCTCTTCTCCCTTCCTCCTACCCTATACTTAATTTCTTGCAGCAGTTTTTCTTTCTTGCTTACCCCGGTATCTGTCACAGTCTCCTCTGTGTTTCCTCTATTATCTGATCCTGAACATCTCCAGAGAAAACATATTCAGTCTGTCTTCCTTCAGTGCCGTCGACTCTCTCTCAGTTTAACTTCTTCCTCACTGAGTTCCAAGCCCACAGCCTATGGCATCCATTTGTCTCTACATTTTGATTCAAACAGTTACTCTGAAAATCATGTTGATTTCAGACTATGTTATACAAAAAACTGCAGAAGCCCAGAGATGTTTGGCTGGGTGTAAAAGACAGTATTTTGTAGAGTAACGAGATGTAAATGATAAAGTTCACAATAGATCTATTTCTACATTAAATAAGGATTGTCCTTTGTGAAATGAAGATATCTTGAGAAACAAAATCTTAAATTGCAACCCTCATTTTCCTAATACTTCTGTAACAGTTTGGTTAGAAGTTTACTCTTTTCTGTGTGTGTGTGTACAGTTATTATTTTATAACATGTAATATAATATAAAAATGATGTTTGAATTTTGCTTTAAGAGTTTAGCATATTTTACTGTCAAGCAGGAACTGATACGTGTTTCTGTTCTCTCTGTTTCCTGAAAGGAACCCTCCAGTCCCAGAGTGACCCTTTGGTAGCTATTCTCAGCACTGATGAGTCATTCATTAGAGTGTTTGAGTCATAGATGGTATCAGTTTCACATAGGCATCAGAATCACAACTGTACTTGCTATGTAAGAAATGAAAGTAGCAGTGGGAGATAAATTACTTTGGCAAAACTTCTCTATTTTCTTGCTTTTCCACATCCTAATTTCACATCTTCTGGAGCCTGCAGACATTCATTATTGAAATGTATTTTGTCACTTGAAAACTTTATTTTGATCAGCTTCATAGAAGAAAATCAAATTTATTGGGCTTTGTTATGCTGTAGCTAGAACAGTTTTCTCCCAGCAAAGGAAGTTTTATAATGACATTGAATGAAAATGTATTCCTTTTAAGAGATTATAGTGAATTGTCAAAGGGATAAGAGAAGCACACTTTTTGGTAGAAGTAATTCTAGGACAAAATTCTATCTACCCTAGAATCATAAAAGAGGTTAAGGTAAGCCTATTTTTTAGGAGAATCTTAAACAATGAATGAATGACATTTTTGTTCATTTTAGTTCATTTATTGATCCACCTGCAAGTGGCAGCCCTTTCTATTCTTATTTAATGAAATGAAAAAAAAAAGGAAAATGAAATGTAAAAATCCTCTTTTGGAGGCAAATTTTTCCATTCTTCAGGGCCACGTTCCTTTAACATCCATAGTCTCCTATCTTTAATGTTGTCACAGTTTGCTCTTTTAGGATGAAAAACACTTCTGCCCTTCCCTCCTCTCATAGTTTCTCTATGTACCTACAGCAAAGAAGGAATTTCTCACAGGTTTTCTTAGCGTCTTCCACATCAGTCTCCTCAAACAGAGAATCTGGTTTTACAAAGTATAGTTTTACTTTTAAAAGTACAGACTATTGGGGGGAATAAAAAAGGATTAAAGTATGTGGTTACTGCAGATCTGCAGCAGTGGAATATAACAATAGCTGATGGACAGGTGCTTGTTCTTATGGTTTCTGGTACAGCGTCATACTTGTCTCGCTGCTGGAGTTGCAGGTGGTTGTGGTTTCAAAGGGGCTGTGGGAACAAGACTGAAATAGATTGTTCTTTTACTGGGTGGTGCTTTCTGTAGCATGCTTGCAGCAAGAGACTTGCCATTGCACCCAGGTTTCAGCTGTTCTTGGAGGTTTTAATGAATATTTTCTCTGAGAAAAATCAGTTTCTACAAAATCAAAATATTCTAGAAAATCTTGGATTTATATTTCTCTCTCTCTTTCTTTTTATTTCTCCCTGTCCCATCCCCACCTCCCCTCCCCCCGATCTTTTGCATTG
>NW_010396875.1:0-8207 GCF_000710305.1 Buceros rhinoceros silvestris | reverse complement strand
TATTTTCACTGAATACTCTCTTCATTTCTGTTTGTCCAAGGTGAACCAGAATTCTTAGATTGTCCAAACTACTTCAGCAAGACACTCAGCTAGACAGACGTTCCTATTGTAACACATTCTTAGTGGAAGTAAGTGTCCTGATCCACATTTTTCTTCGATTAGCCAGCTTGCCTGGAAATTATATTTACCAGAAGTCTTACTTCACTCTGAGATAGATACATGGTCACAGGAAATGTGTGCTTGTGCATGAGAGGAATAGTTCAGCTAATGAAAATGTAGTCATTGGATTCCTGAACTATAGGGAAATGAAGTTTAATGGTAAAGTTATTTGCGAAAGATTTTTGACATGTTTCAACAAAGCAAAACTTGGGGAAAGTTTAAAAGTTTATTTTAATCTGAAGTGTTATAATATTCTTGACGATTTAAATGTGATCATTTTCAGTGTATATGTACTTTCATATATATATATCCCCCCATTGCACAGAAATATGGAAATATAAACTACTTTGCAGCATTTGTAATGTGGAGAAAATGATGAAATATCAGGATGAATTGTGGAGCAGAAATTTAATATTTTTTCAGCTAAATCACAATTTTTCAGAATTTCTAAATAACTGTTTCATTATTTGTTTTTAGGATGCTTCTTGAATAATACGTGTACCTGCACAAGTAGCTGAAGCAGTAAAGATAATTAAAATGCTTAATATGCTGTCTATTAAGGTGACAAAATTTTGCGGGCTCTAATTTGTGTCTTCATTTTGGTTTCCTCTTGAAATTATTTACAAGCTTGAAGCAAAGCAAGCTTGAGAACCCGATTTTCTTTCAGGATCTCCTTAGCTTGCTGAACACCTCTGCAGTAGTTCAAGAAACTTGAGGGATTTTAAAAATATTTACCAGCTTATTGCAATGCTGGCCATAACAGTCCTATTTTTCTTGAGTAAAAAAACCCTCAATCCTAGGACTGTGAAAAAGTGCTAAGAAAGACTATCTACTACTGAATATTTATGTCTGCAGTTCCACCTTCACAGTACTGCTTTTGGTCATAAATTAGCAGCAGCACTCCTTAGAAAATAAAACAGACCTTCTAAGATATGTCCATCTTTGACTTAAACACGGCTTTAAGGACGATCAGCTTTGCTGTGGTGCAAAAGAAGATAAATCATTCATTTAAATGTTGGACCCTTGGACTGTAAGCTTATCTTTCTTATTTCACACTTGGAATATTCTTCCCCAGCCTAAAGCTTTGTTTTCAGAAAACGTAAGCAACCTCTCTTAGCAAATTCAGAACTGGGATATTGCATTGACTGGATCAAGGTTAGGCTGAAGAGAATCAAACATTTGAATAAGCACCTGATAGAAACTATACTTTGAAAAAGCAGCATGCCCGTGAAAACAGGGAGCAGTACATTGTTTTTATGCCAGATTTAGTCTCTTTATGGGCTTTGGTGGGAGCTACATTCAGTTGCATGTAAGCAAAGTTGAAGGGCGCTGCTCAAAGGAGATTTAATTCAGTTTTTTGAAAACTGGAAGATGAAGAAAAAGGTGAGTTTACACAACAGGGCACAAATTCTGCCTTAACCAGCTTACATACAACTCTTTTGAGGTTTAAAAGCTACTTCTTCAAACCATGTCTGATTGAAATGCAGGCGGAACTTCTCTGTGCCAGAGGAAACTATCGACTTTTATTAAAAAAATTAATGTTTTATACCTGATCCAAAATGCACTTGTGAATGAGAACTTTCCACTGATCACAAAGCTCTTTTTCAGGCTCCGAACAAAAATTTCAGCCTGACAAATGCTGGCTTCAGTTTTTTCATCCCACGTAGAGAAGATTAAGAAGGTCAATCTTATTCCCCCTCTGAAAAAGACTTTTAATTAATTAAGTGAAATTTTAAAATATGAGACTAGTGCATAAAGGTCTGCTCAGATTAATTATAATAGAAAAAGCAACGACTAATATCACTAACAGGAGCTGGAGACAGGCAAGATGAAACAAAGAGAATGGAAAATCTGCACTCTGCATGACTTTACTCCCCCAGCTGTGGTAAGAACAGCCAGATTAGACATTCTTCATACCTATGAATATTCCTAAATAAGAGAAGGTGTAGAGATATTTTATGAGAGATCACAGAGGCAAGAATACCTCAGTTCCAGCTTTTATAAAAGAGCACGTGCGTGCACACACACACTCACACAGTATCAATCCATCTCTTCAGTAATAGAAATCTCAAAACTTCTGCAAACATGCCTACTTCCTGCCAGTTTGTTATTACTAAAATTGTTTTGTATTCAACCCATCTGGCTTAATGTGATGACAGGATAAACGAATCTAGTTTTTAAGAATTATCTTTAAATTATTAAATTTAAATTATCTTTACTCACTCCACTTTTCAAGCCTCTAGCCTCAAATCCTAGCAGGATGTAAAAGAATGTAAACTTAACATTGAAGAAACAGTAGAAGTCACTTGGTGAGACAATGAGCACAAATTTCACGTAAAGAAGCAAATTTTGTAGCCTATTGAATATTCATTATTATAAACACATTCAGTGATTCAGAAACCCATTAAAATCTTAGCCTGTTTTGCCTTCATTCCACATAATTTAAAGTCCATTGTGCACTCACTTTATGGGAGGTGAGAAATTAAAAGTACACTTACAAAATTCCTGTAAATTCTAAACTAATGAAGGAAAAAAAAAGTAAAAGAAAATGATAAATAGTTGAAAATATGCTTGTGTTTCTTAACAGATAAAAATGATGCAGTCAAAATGAACTTGGTCTAAAGCAGATAATCTCCATGAACCTGTGTCCTGACAGGGGTGATTCTGGCTACAGCAAGTGAGATAATCTATCCTCTGTGGGTAGATTTATCTTAGACTAAAAGTCACATTTATCATGATGGAGGCACTTGAGATACCACATGTAAAGTTATCGCAGAGATTTTAGTTTAATAGGGGTTTCAAATCTATTTTTTTGTTTAAAAATAATAATAAAAAAACCTGCAAACCCCAAAACCTAGAACTTAACATTTTAATATTATTTGATCTTTCTCCTGGTTTGGAAAATGACAGTAATACAATCAAATAATCCCTACCCACATCCATATTGTAATTCCATTCTGTCCTTTGAAGTTGTCAGCTAACTTGTGTACAATCTTGAGTGCCTAATAAAGCAAACACTGTAAAATTAATCTCTGAGTTGCTTACATACACAAGGAAGTCTCTTTAAAGATAGGCAAAATGAATCTGACTCCTGAGGCATCTGTTTTTCTTTATTAAGAAATGTAGGCTTTTATTTGAAGAACAACTTTTCATTAGACATAAAATATTTAAGACCATGTTAAGGTGCTTAAGAGTGACAGAGTCGACCCAACCCAGGACTCTCTAGTTTTTTCCATCCCTTTGAAGAGTCTCACTAATTTTTTCTTTCATCTCCAGGAAGAGACGTTCTAGACTCTCCTCCTTGTCCATGTGCTCTTCACCCACCCTTCAAGATTTACGAAGTGTTACAAAAGGCTTTATATAAGCAAAACTTGTTTTTTTATAGTTAATTACTTTACATGGGATGGAAAAGACCATTTCAAGTTAATGTGCAGTTTGTGGGGAGTACTTCCCTACTTGAACTTGAGACTCAGGAGGATGCAGCCATGCCAGCAAGCCAAGGCACTCCAGTGAGTGTTACTTCCTGCGGGTAGCAGACCCCTCATTGCTTTCAGATAGCTGTGTTGCTTAGACCTTCTGTACAGCAATGCACTGCCTTGCATTGGTGTGTTGAGACGCTGGGCTTTCACCAGAGCAATACAATATTTTATTAAGGAATCCTTGCTCACTGCAGTGGGAAAGGAGAAAGGCAGTACTACCTACTTCCTCCTTCTTGAAAGGAAAACTTTTGAGCTACAAAAAAGGAGACCATGGATTTATATTAGTCAGATCTAATGACACTGGCTTTCATTTTCTTGCACTTAGCCACTTATTCTGAATAAATACATCTTGCCTTCTAATCTGGGGATATTTAAATATGAACTGCTGTCATATTTTATAAATAAGCTAAAAGGAAGGTCATGGATTGCCTCAGGAAGAGAACCTTGGACCCCATGCATTAAGTTTTAATCTTAACACCTCATCCATATGGTCTCTCAGACTGAATATGCTTTTCTTAGTAAATCTCTAGCTACTAACCCAGAATTTTATTCTGCAGTCAAGGGTAACAGCTAAGTCTCCTGATATCTAGCATATAACTGACAGTTAGGCAAAAGTTATGTGATCCGGTTTGAACACGTGTGTCAAGATTTCTTCTCACAACTGACTGTGATAGAATAAAAGGTCTCTGATACTCACTTAACCTGTGAATGAAAATGCCATAATTACATGGATATATTATTTTTCTTTATTTTAATTTAATTTTATTCTACTTCATTTTATTTGTTGTTTGTCAAGTCATGAGAAATGTGTTAAACACATAGTTCTGATACAAAAATATCTGTTGTACAAAAATTACCAAAAAGCCAATATTAAGCTATTTCATCTCCCTTCTTTGACTGGGCAATTTACTAGCTGAATTTTAATAAATACATTTAAAAAAAGAAAAAAAATTCACTAGCAAAAACATTTAGTGACACTAAAAGGTACACCAGACACAACCTGTAAACTCAAACTCTGAGAAATCAGATGTCGAGAGAAGTTTCTTGAACTCCTTATCACTTTTTCATTGTCTGAAATACTGTCAGCAGCATTCCCCCAAACCACATGAACTTTCTGCTTTTGTCTGCAACAAACATAAAAAAGAAGCATCTACTCCAGCTCACAGGCTGGTTTATATTGTTCCTCAGGGTCTCAGGCTTGGTAAGGCGTAACACTTCCTGAGTGCATGGAACAAGTGTGAGTCAGATAGACCTGTCTGTGAGGTCAGCCTTAAGACTCTGGAGTGTGAGTCTGATGAAGTTCTTGTTTATGCTACTAGAAGGTTTCCAGTAAATGATAAATCCTGTATCTAGTCCATTTGCCAGTACACATTTGCTCACTGCAATATATTATCTGGAGAAATGCTCTTTTCAAAATAACACAAATACATACTTTTTCCTTTTTTTTCTTTTCTTTTTTCTTTTTTTTTCTTTTCTGAATCATTAATTCACTATTAAATATTACTAGCATCACAGGAAGTGATAGAGATTGATGTGACAGTAGATGTGCCTGACAGAATTGGCTGTATGACTTACGCCTTAGGCAGAATAGAGATGTAGGGATGTTATACTAATACTAAGTATGAGTGTAAACTTTTGCTGCTATTCCCATATTTAGACCTAAAGACATCTGGATGAATCAATAAACCCTCAGAAGGTACTGAAATGCCACTAAAATGATCAGTGTGCTAGGCTATCTCAAGCTTTAAAGCTATTAGACAATTCTCCCAATGTGTAAGAAATCTGAAAAGAGAGCTGTAAGTAAAATCCTCAATCAAATACAACTACATCCTGGAACTGGTTTTCTTTTACTGTATGCCGACCACACTTGCTGAGAATTGAGTCTTGGAGGTAGTCAGTGCTTTGGCTGAAGAGAAGCATATTCATATGAAGATTTTGAGCTGTGCTAATATAAAAATAGGACAAAAATTGTGAGCATTAGCTGTTTTTGCAGGAAAAGATTGACCTACCAATAATACCATATTGTAATAGTAATAAAATAGAACTGAAAGGCAATGAGGTGGATAGAGAAGGAGAATGTTTTCCATATGTCGGGAGACTAAACTGAATGCACCTCTTCGTCTCGGAAAGGATAGCTTAGATGAATATGACAGTTACATGAATTTATGAATAGTGCACAGGACAGGGAAGACTTGTTGGATTACTTGCAAAAGGAACTTGGGAGGACACATACGTAATAAAGTTATCAGGTAGCAAGTTTAAAATAAACAGAAGGAAATACTTTTCTGTATTGTTGCATAACTGCACTGTGAGGTCATTTCCACAAGATGTGTGGATGCCAAAAATATAAATGGATTTAAACAGGGTTTAGAGAAATTCATGGGAATATATCCATAAGTAACCCAGATGCAACGTCTGGCGCAGGAAATAGGTAAACTGATTGCTGCTGGAGCTGAGAGGATAGAGCAAGAGTCAGACACCTTATACGTGTCTTGTTTTTTCCACTTCATCCTACTGGCTAGAGACTCTCTAATTCATCCCACCATTCAAGAGGGAAGGGTCATGACTACGAAAATATGAAAGATACTGTCTTGTAGCTGGAGATATTTTGAGATGGTCTTTGAATGTTTACAGAATCTATAGAAAATACAATATGCACATCGAACAGATCTTTTAAATTAAATGACTTTTCTCCCTTTTTGTCTAGTTCAACAGGAAAGCTGAATTTTGCCCAGCTCTTCTCCATCATTTTCTCTTAGCACTGGAAAACCCTTAGTTTTCTCATGGAAACTATCTTGCTCCCCTCCATAGCCTTATGGTCAAGATGCTCAGGGTCCTCGAAGGCAGGGGCTCAGTGAGGCTCAGTGTCCTCCAGCTTGTACAACTGCAAGACAATTCCAGTATGCTATGAAAGGAAATGTGAACAAAGGCCATTTGAAGAAGAATGCTCTTTCATTAAAAGAAAAAATGGGATCGATAGCCTCTAACACAAACCATAGAAACTTGCATGGGTGGCTCATGGATTCACTACCTACAGCAGATCGTCATTTGGGCTCTTCTTGTACTTGATAGAGAGACAGGAGTGTTAAGGATAGACAGATTAGTTTGATTCTCTGTCTCCTTTGACTACAAACAGTTCATAAATAGGTAGTTCACAATCAAGTCACAACTTTTTATATAGCTAAAGTTAGAGTTAATGTGACCCAGAAGAGTAAATGTGACCCATTCCAATTTCCCAAGTGTACTTTCCGGTCAATACAAGGGGATTTTTGTCACTGAATTCTCTGACAAATCCCTGAGCTGAGTCTCCCTAACCATTTTGAAATTTTGTTTTCTCCTAAATGTGATTATTTTCAGAAGTAAATATGCTTTATCTAAAGATAGTGGATTTCCATCCCTAAAAAGCCTTAATTAATTAATGAACTAGATATAAAATAAACAGTAGCAATTTAATTTTTATATGCTTATTGCTTTTCCAGGGTCTCTTTGTGTGCATGCCATCATCATCCTAGTAGCTGCTTGGTCAGTGTGCTGTATCCCTGCATTTGCATATAAGCTGAGGCTCACAATAAAGTTTCTAGTTAGTGCCAAATGAGTTGGTGTTCTTGTAATGTTAAACTCTTCTCCAGCGGTCTGAGACCACGCATCTCATTTCATGTGGGATACTGAACAATTAACATTTTTCAGTCACTTTACCACCAGGACTGAATATGAAGTGACAACTTAGAGCCGCACCATGAGCAAGTCGTGGTCTACACAGCCCCTCTCTATATGCATTTTTAACATAACTGAATGTAATTATAACAGAGGATTTTGCATGAGAAGAAACTAGTGTTCTACAGCATGCCTGAATTATAAACCTGGTAGTGAGTGGGGTATTTCACTCTTGAAATTATATCTTATTCTCAGTATACACATGTTGTTAGACAGCACTTAAAATGGGGATTTCAAGGCAATAAATTGGAAAGTCTACTGAAACTTGAAAAGGCTGCTGAAAATTATTGTTTAGTATGAGAACAGAAAACAGGTCAAATCTCATTTTACACGTTATTCAATATAGAAATTTATCACATGAATACGTTCACCACAGGAAGGATAACAGTGCTTTCATTCTCTATCCATACGTTTTCTATATAATGGTGCTGGGATAAGCTTGGAAGGCTTTCCAGAAATCTGGAGGCAGTGTTGCAAAAATCTCAAATAACACTTATTGCCATTTTATGAACTCCAGAAGGTAAACAGCGTTATATGTATCTGTGGAAAATCTAGCTGGACTAGTATTTATATTCACCTTTGAAAAGTCTGTCCGCTTTGCTACCTCACCACCTGCTCTGATTGCAAGATACTGCTAGTGTGCAAACCACTGGCATTTTTAATCACCTCTTGGTTTTGGTGTTTTTGTAGGAAAGGAAGCAGAAAGGGGAATGCTTATCTGTTGAGTGTATGACCCTTACAGGCTCAAAGACAGCATATCCTGAAAAAATCTTGCTGTCTTCCACTGTTTCTGTATTTAATAGTTGATACACTTAAAAAATAACAAATATTTATATAATTCAATAATAACGTATA
>NW_010396874.1:0-1185 GCF_000710305.1 Buceros rhinoceros silvestris | reverse complement strand
CTGAGAACTTACTGAGGGTGCACTCAATCCCACTTGTCCTGATCATTGATAAAGATGTTGAAGAGAACAGGCCCCCATACTGAGCCCTGAGGAACACCACTGGTAACCAGCACCCAGCTGGATTTAACTCCATTCACCACCACTCTCTGGGCCTGGCCATCCAGCCAGGTTTTTATGCAGAGAAGTGTCCACCCATCCAGGACATGAGCAGCCAGTTTCTGCAGGAGAATGTTACGGGATACGGTGTCACAGGCCTTACTGAAGTCCAGGTAAACAACAGCCACAGCTCTTCCCTCATCCACTCAACTAAAATGATAATTGAATACATCATAAAATGGAAACAAAAATAAAACTACTTTTTTAATGACACCAACTAGGTAATCATGCAAAGGCTCTCAGTAACTGCATATCTGCTAGTTTCCTAGCAGACAAAAAAAAAATCCAAAAAACAAAAAGCCAAACTCCTCTTTTAGATGAATACAAAAAAGGATAAAAATTATTAATCCATATAGCACTGGAAAATTCCTGAGCCGAAATGTGGACTAAACTGATTTACACACTCAATAAAAAAAAAAATAACCAACCAACCAAACAAACAAACAACTAAAACCACCACAAAAATCCCCACACCAAAACCTGTAAGATTTATATACTTCTGTCCTAAAACCTGCCACACAGCTAAATGAAAACGGGCATCACTAATTGCTTATCCTCAAACCACCAGCTGCCACTGCATCCCCCAATATGTATCTTACCCTCTCCTCTCTTGGCAGGACAGGATGCTTAGAGAGCAGGCAGCTCTGTACTATTATTCACAGCCAGGCGCTTGTTTCAGCACACAGCTCTGCACAAGTTAGCCAGAACTCCTGCACTACCTGGACTCCTAGTCTGCAAATCCAATAAACAATAATTATAAGAAGCAGAGTGGGTGCAGTAAAAAGCGCAGGGACCGCCATAGCGCTTTTGTGAAATCTGTAATTTAATCGCAAATCCAAAGAGATTCAATCTCAAATTATCGTTTTCCTTCACACTCTTAAGTTGGAAACTAACCCCACACAGGCTTCGGCCTCTGGGGGAATCAGGACTCCCAGCACAAGTGAAATCACACACGTACACAGGTACTGGTAAGACTCGAGCCCTTAACTAACCGATCACATCCGAAACCGGGAATGCGTAGATCGGAAG
>NW_010396873.1:0-3323 GCF_000710305.1 Buceros rhinoceros silvestris | reverse complement strand
GCTGGCAGAAGAGCACGCTGTTACTGCAACGTGCCCGTGAGGTCCGGGACGGGACAGGCAGAGGCATCACCTGATCCCTCTCTGTCTTGCTGCCCTTTTCCCTCACTCTCCGCCGACTGCCCAGCACGACTTCCTTGCAGGAGGCGAAGTGGCACCACAACAAGACCAACAACAGCCAAACTTAGAAGCATGACTTAATCTCAACGAGCTGTCCTTGCCTGCTCTGTGGTCCTGAAAGCGGAATCATGTCATTCCCCTGAGGTTTTTAACCCCTTCGCGGGTGTCCTCCACACCATGCCTCCACTGCTCTCTCCCTGCCGATGTCCCCGCATCTCCCATCATTTTCCTCACATTTTTCCTCTCAAATTCCTTCTGGGTTTTTGCCCATTAGATGTTCCCAGACCACCTGTCTTGGAAGCTGGTCCGTGATGTGAGCAGCTCTGTGTAGGTATAGAGAAAGAAATGAGGATGGTCTTTGCAGTTGCCAGGAGCTGTCTGAGACAGAAACGAGTTCTTCTAAGTGAGGAGGACTTGGAGAAGAAATGGGGGGTCAGTTGTAGAGTCCCTCCCAGGCCACTGCCTGCTCTGGAGGATAGAGGAGGACTCTGCGGGCAAGGGCCATTTCTGTACCCCCAATATTCAGTCACCATTAGAGATGTTACATATGATGGAAATTTCCAGCATCACCCCGCAGTCCCAGTGTCAAATTGTGCCATGCTGGGTGCTGCAGAGTTACACACGAAGAAAATGCCTGCCCAGAGCTATCACGGCAGCCCTCCCCTGCCCCTCCTGTCTCCAGTTGCTTCTCCCCTCACACACAGAGTCATCCCTACTGCGGGGCAAAGCCCCAGGGGGAGCCAAGGGAATGAGGAGAAGCCACGAGCTGGGAGCTGTTACAAGTTGTGGAAGGACCCAGCGCCCGCCTCCTGCAAGCCCAGAGCACTTCTCGTACCACTGCCAAGGCAGCACATTGCTCCGTCCCTCCATCCCTAAGACCTCAAGTCTTAAGACACTTTGTTTTCCTGTTCCAAAATCTGTTTCCTTTGGTTTGTAAAGATGGTGAGGTTTTATTTTATTTTAATTTTTTTGGCTTTTTTTTTTAATGTAAGATTAATTTATACTCAGTACTGTATTTAAAGTTGTAAAAAAAAAAAAAAAGAAAAAGGTAAACTAAACCACCTCTCAAACAATGTAGTCTCTTTCTTTGTGATCCGAATGAAATGCAGAGGTCAAACCAGCTTGCTGCGGGGCAGAGCGGGATTCCCAGCACCTCCAGTTTCATTTTCAGGACACTTACCCTGAGATTGCAGAGAAAAATGACCAAAGCTGGGAAAGTCCTGGGAGCCCACACACAGCCCTGCCCACGGCTGGCAGTGCCGTGCTCCTCCTCCCCGCTTGTTGCCCAGCTCTCGGGCTGGTTTGAAGTGACTCAGGCTCCAGGGGTTTTATCTCCAAGAGGTCCCATTCTCCTTAGCTGCTCTGTTAGGACACCCAGCCAGAGTTTCCCTGCGCTTTCATCTCATCTCCGGATTCCTCTGCTTTGAAGGGCTTAGGACAGCCAGCACTGTTTACACTCCCCAAAGCTGTACAAACAGTCGGCCCCTTCCCTCCTTAGTCACATCGTCTAGACAACAGCGGTCCTTCCCGGTCGGAAAGGCCATCGCGTTTCCCTTTCCTCCCAGCAAGAGAGGTATTGCACATCTGGCACTTGGGCGCGAGGCTGCAGGGAGCGGAGGCAGCTGCTGCTCCATGCCTCAACTTCAGGGTCCTCCAGCACCCGCACAGCACCCTCAGTCCATGGCTCAGCTCTGAGGGGTGTAGAACCAAATGGGGGCTTGTGCTGCACCAGTGAACCCAGGGAGCTTGGCGTCTGAGTGTGCTCCAGGCTGTCTTCGAAGGACAAGCCTGGCACTGCCGGGTGCGTTCCTTGTTCTAGCATGGTTCATTTTGGGGTGAGGTCACGTTTTCCGTGATCCTCTGGAGGGAGCTGGAGTAGGGTGAACTCTGTCCACCCTCAAGGTTGGAAAGCATGGGTGGAATCACATGGAGGATTATAACCACCTCCCTGCTCTGATTTCTTTAGGATAATGCAATGAGCAGAAAGATTTTTGGCAGGAGTCTTCTTTGGGCTTGAAGGCCTGTCAGCAGGGAATGTGGGGAGCAGTGGGTGCAAAGAGGGGTTCGAGGCACAGGGAGCACGGGCGCATCAGCCTGGACCGGGGAGTGGAAGGAAGGGTTTGGCGTCCCACGGGGGCCAGCACAGCGTCTGGCCACGGCAGTCCCGGGGGAGGCGTGCAAACCCATCCGCAAGCGTGTGCCTCTGCTTTTAACAGCTCAAAATGAATAGGCGCTGAGAGAAGCCGCGGGCCCGGGCGCCTGGAGGTAACACCTCCGCAGCGCCTGCCGTACACCCGCAGCAGCTGCTCGGGTGCTCGCTTGAACGCCGTTTGCTTGCAGCGCCTTGGAGCGCATCCAGCACAGGTCAGCGCGGGGTGCAGGAAGGCGGACGCCCGCAACAGTTCTGAAAGCTGGAGCAGGTGGTTTACACGTACCCTGCAAAGCCAAGCTTGGGAAATAAGTCTCAAAATAAGCCTCAGGAGGACTGCAGCACGCCGCCGGAAAGCATCTCCTCCATGCGAGGATGCCAGCTTGGCTTGCCCAGTGCTACCGGTGATCTCAGAGGAGCCAGCGAGCCTTGGCAACTCTCCCTGGTTTAATTGCTCGGCTGCTGCTTTATCTAAAGGCCCAGCCTTGGGTTATGTCATTCAACAGGAGGTTCATCTCGTGATGACAGAAACACATCCAGCCTTCCAGGCAGCAGAGAGGGGCTTTGTCAATGGTCCCCTTGCAAGAACACAGCTCCTGAAAGCGGCGGGCAGACAGGAGAGAGTGCTCATGGGCTGTTCAGGCGCAAAAAGCAAACTCCCCTGCTTTAAAGCCAGGCTTTGGGCCTTTTAAGCATTGAGCATTTGCAACGCTAAAGCTGTTGCGTGGCTAAGTGAAGTAAAAAATCAGTTTGCAAGAGTTTCCTCACCATGCCCAGGAAAACCCTTGACCGACTATTTTATCGGCACTCAGGAATACCCAAACAGCCTAAACCCGCCCCCATGCCTGGCTGTGGCTCAGAGGAAGAGTCCTTTTCAGCCCAGCCATGTGGCACAAAGCCCACTGAGACATTCTCCTTCCCTGGGCTCAGCTCGCACCTTTGAGGCGTAAGCTGTGCCCCCCTCGACGGCCGCCCTATCCTGCTGCCTGACACGTCCACCCTCTGGATGCAGCTGGAGAGGGCTCACTGGAGGCACCGCCGTCCTGCTGGATTCTGG
>NW_010396872.1:0-1048 GCF_000710305.1 Buceros rhinoceros silvestris | reverse complement strand
AAGAAGCCCACCAGAACCTTTAACCAATCGACGTTGTGTTTCTATGTACACGGCAGGGGAATACCTGATTGGTCGGTTTACAACAAAGCTTCCCAAAACAAGGGAAGTTTTGGCTAACCCAGGACAGGATGTTTCCTGGTTGGCCAAGTCCATCTCTTTTGTTTCTCTGTTTCTTTATGCCTTGCGAAGTGTTCCTGTAGAGAAGAACTAGGAAAGAAAATCCTAAACTCCCTGGGTGAAAGTCATCCCTAGATTGTAATGAAGGTTTACTTGTGTGCAACTGCACAAATTCAGAAGGCAACAGAAAAGGGAGATTTGTACGCATGGCTGTGTATACATGCACGTATGGTTGTGTGTATGTAATGTATGTGTCAATAGCTATGGGAAAGGCTTTTTGCTATTACTGTGTGGTTGGTAACTTGATAAAACACTATTTACTTCAGGTTTATTCTGATAAAGATCGAACGTGAGCATCCAATGAACACAAGTGTGTTTCTGGTTTAGGTTATGTAGTTTGAAATGCCTGAAAAGCTTCATTAGATGTATTTATCTCAAAAATGAGGGAAGGACTACTTACATTTAAATGCAGTGTCCTGCAGTTTTTCAGGGTGTTCCACACCAATGTGACTACCCATAAGCCTGCCCCAGGCCGTAAAACCATTGAGAGCAATTAAATACTTACGGTGCTAGACTCCAGTGCTTTCCTACTAGCAAGCCAATTTACTACCCGCGTATATTGCTGTGGAAAAGAGCCTGTAGGTGCAGAGAACCTGCTAGCAATAGGCTTCCCCAAATGCTAATTAATGCTGCAAGTCTGCTTTATGGCTCCTGAAACACCCAGTTTTGAATGCCAGCTCAGGAGATGACCTGAGCACAGCAACTTCTAAGAAAGGCTTCATGTGCCTCAGCAACATGCTGCCTAAGGGCCAGCGGAAAACACACCACCTCCCCCGCCCCCAGGCAGCTGCTGCTGACCTCCCCTCTCCCTGGCCTCAGCACTCCCTTACCAGCAGGTAGCACAGTGTCCCGGTTTGGGCTAAACTTCCTT
>NW_010396871.1:3452-12330 GCF_000710305.1 Buceros rhinoceros silvestris | reverse complement strand
ACAGGGGGCAGTCGGCCTTCCTGCTGCTCAGCGCCTGCCCTGAGCCCGGGCTGGGAGCTCGAGTGCTTTAGCTAACCACCTCACCGGGCCGAGGAGCCGCTTTCGTGGACGTTCGGTGTGTAGCAAAGAGTGTGGACGTGACACACCGCTGGCCTTGGGCTGCCTCTCCGCGTCCGGGGGGTTCTCGTCGGTGGTGTCCCCATGGAGGCCTCCGACGACAGTGGTCTCAGGTGCACTGGGGCGGCTGTGCAGCTGTCCGGCCCTTCATTGCTTCAGGCACTCCAAACTAGAGCTTTTAGTCATCGCTACTGCAGCAGAGGGTGAGAAGCAGGTTACTGGGGCTTACCAGAGGGAACAGAAATGCTTTGCTTAAACAAAGTTGTGTTATTTAAGTGTTGTGTCTTTGAATTCTGAACAGCTGTTTTCATCCGTCCTGTTTGGACGGATTTCTTTCTAAAGGCTTTAAATCCACTTAGTTCGCAGGGCTGGCAGACGTGTCGATATCTGAGGATATTCCCGTGGAAGGGGAGATCACTGTTCCTGTCGGGTCTCACTCCCCAGACGAAGACTTCTCCACGCTGGATGAGCCCGTCAGGGACACTATTGTGAGTCTGTGCCGCTGCCTGTGGTGAAACATGGGCTTTGCTGCTCTCTTTGGCCAGCTGCTGTGCGAAACCTATGTGTTTTCATAGCTCTGTTTGACTTGCATGTCATTGTAAGTGCAGGGCCTTTTTTATTTGTTTGCTTAGAACTGGACGTGCTAGATGAATTCATTGGGGTCAGAAAATATCTGAATTACAGCCCCAAAGTTTCTCCGTGATTTCCAAGTCTTTGCAAGTGTAAAGGCCTCAGCTGGAGCTTGGGAGAAAACTGTCCCAGCTAATAGGATTTTTGATTGGTTTTATTCTCCTGGAGGAGCACACAAAGTGTCTTTCTTAACTGAGTGTTATTAAAGGGTAAAACATTGTGGTTGTTACGGGACGTAAGGCGTAGCGGGCCTTGTTTGTCGCAGAGGATGCTACAGAAGTGTTGGGGTTGGATCTTAATTTGTCATCAATACTCCTTCTGTCCTGCTGCTTGTAGTTGTGAACTGTCATTTTCTGTGAGGGGATAAATTAAAGCCTTGTGTCCCCCTTTCAGCTGAGAGATCTGAAGGCCGTTGGGAAGAAGTTTGTCCACGTCATGTACCCCAAGAAGAGCAGCGCGCTCCTCAGAGACTGTACGTGTGAGAGACACTCCACAGCTTGAGAGGGTGGTTCGCCAGCAGGCTTTGCCCTCGTGGGAGAAGGCAGAGTTCAGAGGCCCAGGCATTCAGAAGTGTCTGTTCCGTGTTCTTTCGGTGGTGGTAGAGCGCTGAACAGCAAATGCGAGAGACCAGAGTGTTCTCAGGGCTCTTTAAAAACCACTTTAAACATGTGGAACATGTGCCAGAGCGGGCAGCTTGGGCAACTGGGGGTTTAGAATAGGTCATGTTATAGAATGTGGTGTAAATCAGAAAATCATAGAGTTTAATGTGCTGAGTGGTGCGTCGGGAGCTGGGGAAGGTTCCTCCCTGGAGGAGGAAACTGAGCATCGCTCTGTGGTATTGATGGTGTTGTTTTCTCCTTTACCTGCAGGGGATCTTTGGGGCCCTTTGGTGCTTTGCGTCTCGCTTGCGCTGTAAGTACTTCCCGCGGGTAGAGCTGGGTTTTACAGTCTTCTCATTGGAGAAGTGAGAAATTAAAAATTTCTGACCAGCCTGTTGAGATCCAGTCTATCGGGTCCTCCTCTGGTCTCAGCGCTGCCTGAACACTGCCTGTTCAGATCTTTGTTTAAAATGTGTTCCAGGCACTTGAAGCCCGGCAGCACCTCCCTTCTTTACATTTAGGGTTCAAGGGTGAGCTCTTCCTCGTACCCTCCCTTAGCAATGGTTTTACTGGAAGGTGTCCTGTTCACCGTGTGATTCTGAGGCATTCAGCCAATTTTGGCCCTCACCTGTGGGCCAGAATCTCTGTCCAGGGCTGCAGTGTACGTGCTGTGTGTCCTGGGGAGGCCATGGAAACAGAGAGTCTGTTGTAGGAGGCTGTAGATGGGAGATGGTGGTGGCTCCTGGGAGCTTCTGGCGCTCCACTGCAGCGTGCGTGGGCAGATCTGCCTGGGGTGGGTCACATGTAGCAGCTACTGGTGGCACCCTGTGTGCTCGCCGAGCAGGACCCAGGCAGTGCAGTGCTGGAAAGCGTTAGCAGAAGTATGCAGAGTAAGTTAAATGTTACATCGGTGCCTGCTCGCTCCCCCGCACTTTGTCACTGAGTTACTACAAGCTTTCCATGAGGCTTGTGTGTTCTGCCTGCTTGGAGGGGTTACCAGCGTTTGGTGCTTTCGTTTTCATCGTTTTGCCTGAGGTCTGTGGTTTTATTCTCCTCCATGTGCTCACAGAGTCCTCAAAACAAGTGAGCAAATGAACCGAACTGCCCTCAGTCGAGCCACAGCCATTTTCCTTCCTTTTACAAAACTGAGGATACCTCTAAAATCAAGAGAAGCGATGAAAGGTGGTGGCTCTGCCGCCTAAGTGGGGGTCAGTGTTTCAGGCTCCTGTTCTGTCCTCCGTTCCAAGTCTGTGAAAATTCAGTCATGGGTTGCAAATGCCCCCCTCTGTCTGTCACCTCTGCAGGATGCTCCAGGGCGGGTCAGCAGACAGTAAAGATGACGGAGGGCCCCAGTTTGCCGAGGTCTTTGTTGTCATCTGGTTCGGTGCCGTTGTCATCACGCTGAACTCGAAGCTGCTCGGAGGAACTATGTGAGTGCTGGTGTCTTCAGCAGCAGCCGAAATGCTCCCGTGCGGGGAGATCCCACAGCACTTGGTCTGACCACCTTTCTCCCATCTCCGTCTCTCCTTTCCAGATCCTTTTTCCAGAGCCTGTGTGTCCTGGGGTACTGCGTGCTGCCACTGACGGTGGCGATGCTGGTGTGCCGGCTGGTGCTGCTGGCAGGCGCCGGCACCGTCAGCTTCATCGTGCGTCTCATTGTGGTGGTGGCGATGTTCGGGTGGTCGACGCTGGGTGAGTACCTCCCGCAGTGCCACGCCGTGTGCGTGCCCAGCAGCACGGCGCTCAGGGAGGCAGATCTGCGCGCGTTCCCTCGGGTACAGCCAAGGGGTATCGTGGTTTGAGGCATCTCCCAGGCTGCTGAAGTTCCGTAGAAGTCGTCGTGCCAGTCCGCAAGCTGGCAGAGGTTCAGCCTCTGCTCCCCTGGACTGCCACGGTCGTGTGCAGACTGCCTTCGGCAGAAGGGCGATCGTTTAATATTACAACTGGTATTCTGTGATATAAACGCTGCTAGCAGAATGCGCATTTGACCGATTTCTCCTGTTGTTAATCTGCCAGTCTGACTGGTTACAGAGTGCTCACCAGCGCTTGTCTTTCTCTAGGATGAAGAAAGCTGTAGCTGGTGGTGGTAGACAACTGGTCCTGGGCAGTGGGTCACACTGTTTTCTCTCTCAGCGCGACTGTAATGCAGCTCCTGACTCAGAACCGTTCACATCAGCACTGGAGCTGAGGCCGAGTTTTACACTGCTCACGTTGCCATGTTTTTCTTTCCCGCAGCATCCACAGCGTTCCTGGCAGACAGCCAGCCCCCAAACCGTAAAGCGCTGGTGGTGTACCCCATCTTCCTCTTCTACTTCGTCATCAGCTGGATGATCCTCACCTTCACACCGCAGTGATCTCCCACTGGAAGGGACTAGTATGGACTGGAGGTTTTTGATGGATGCTGCTGCAGTTAATTGTTGGCTTTATCTCTTTCTAATTTATATATAGAGAGGTACTGTAAAAAGGCAGGCTGTGGGATAAAGCCAGAGAACTGCGAACCGTGGTCGTTTGTGTGTGCCTCTTTCTGAAAGGTCTGGAGGTCCAGCTGCTGAGGGGCTGTTTGTTGAGCCCTGCTCTTCGGTGGTGTTGATACGGACTGCCTGCTGTGACGGGGGCGATTCTGCCTGAGGGACAGAGCGGGGGATCCTGGAACTTCAAGACGTTGGGGCAGGTGAAGATGAAGTCACAGGATTGCACGACTCAGCAGAGCTCTCGCTTGTGCTTGGGTCCCCCTGAAGAAGAACATGCCTTATGAAATAGCTGCATTGCTGCTGTGTGTCGGGGAGGGGAGGGACGTGTCCGACTCCTCTTCATCCACTTGTAGTGATGAAGTGTGTATAAAGTGCACCACAGGACTGTGAGCTTTTGCTTTGAAACTGCATTTCAGCAAGAAATGAGTTGGGTCTGGTTTGCAGGTCGTTGGAGCTGGGCAGAAGGAAACTGCCTTTGTGGTTCCTGTATGTTGGTGCAGTTCATGTGTGGTGTGTTGTTTGATCCCCTCCTGTGTCAACAAAGGAGCGTTCAGCCCAGTGCCTCCAACACCACAGTCACACTGGCTGAGCCACGTGGGAGGGAGCGTGTTTACCCTGAGTGTTCCACACCTTTTCACAGGGCTCTGGATTAGAGGGTTAAAAGTCCTGGAGAAACAGTCAAAACTGGTTTGCAGCAGGGACTGAGCTGTCACTCTGCATATTGAGAGTGGAACGCTGGAGAGCACTGAGAAAAGTGTGTGTGTGTATGTTACAAAAAGAGTTTGTATGACTTCAGCCAGGGCTTCGGCACGTCCGATGTTTGGGGGTTACGGTGCCACTCCAGGGCTCCTGCCCGGGAGGTTTAAAACACGTTGGAGGAAGGAAACTCAGTCATGGTGAAGGTGGTGGCGGCCGTGACATAGGATGTGAATTCTGGTCGTCACTGCATGTATGTGACTTCGTGTTGACAGGGACAGCATTTCACCATTGGTGTGTGCATGTGTCACTGTTTCATTGTACTTATGGTGAGATATGAGAAACTTTCCTGTGTTGGGGTTTTGTTTTACTTAAGACTGTGGTTGAAAGGGAAGGAGGTTTCTCCTCCACTCCCCGGTAGATGCACGTGTCTGCCTGCTCCTGCCGGGGCTCAAGTGTGTCATTTGTATTTCAGCACAGGGACTGAGACCTGGAGAGCTGCTTCCTGGAAACTGTTCAGAAATTATGGATGTTGTCTGTTATTTTCAGAGCTTTGAGACAGCTGGGGCTGGAAAAGCTGCTGTGAAAATGTAACTTGTCCTGAAAAGGAGCAGCATCACGTTTCCTTTCCCAAGGGTGCTGCGGGTAGACCTGAGCTGGGTGTGCCTGCTGTAAATGCTCCGAATTTCCCTGCCTAGATAAAAGTGATGTTTCTGCACTAAACACTGGAAGTATCTGACGGTGGGATGGAAATTTCTAAATGCGCAAGTTAAAAGTACATTTCTGCATTTCTGGGATGTGGAGAAGAGGGAAGAAAAAAACAGCTGCAGACAGCTGTTCCTGCTGCCTCCCTTCAACCTGCGGGGTGGCCGTAGTGGAGTGCTGCAGGAGGAGCTGCAGCCTTCCCTGGACATGGAAATGGAGGGGCTTAAACTGCCGACAAATCGTTGCTGCCATGGAATGCGGTTTTTCCTTATGTGCACGGTTTTCCATTCGTTTAAACATTACTTTAGCTTTATGAAGCTGGAAACAGAGACTGCAGGCAAGTAGATGGTGAAGCTGTTGATGGCTGCAGTGGGGTTCTTTGAGCCAGATCTTTCTCCTACTGCAGCACAGGAATTTAACCCTCCTTTTAGGGAAATCCTTTGGAGTTCTGTCCCTGCAATGTCTTGTGATTTAAGCTGATATTATACCCAGAAGATAATTGGAGTACCCTCTAATTGATCCAGTATCTTTTGAAAAAAGAAGGAAAGTGATTTTTAAGAGGAATTAAAATCCCAGCCTTTTTCATGCTTGTTTTTGACGTGGATACAAGTCTCGTGGTGGTTTGTTCTGTAACTTCGCTTTTGGCTTACACAAGAGAGAAGGAAATTATTTGTATATTAACTGGATTTTTTTTTTCCATGGTCACTGAAGTTTTCAGTGGAGAGGTGTTTCTAGTCTAAAAGAATAGGCAGAAGTGCACTGGTGATATGGTGAGGGTGGGATTTTTTGTGGGTTGTGGATTGAGGTGACACTTCAGTAGAGAAGCCATCACCTCGTAAAGCTGTTAGATCTGTCACTGGTTGGTGTCACTGAAGCTGTCAGCTGGCAGGTGCAGATAGGAAACTGGATTGTCTAGTGCCCTGGCGTTTCAACCAGATGATAATCTAGGGGAAAAACGTGCCCCCTTTCATATGTGGGATAGAATTGCTTTGAAAGGCAGAGCCAGCGATGAGCACTGGTGGGAGCGAGCGTCAGGCTGGTTGATTGGAGATTAACTGTCTTGAGTTTGAAAACGAAGGAGCCTGAACTGGCATTTGTTCCTCAAGCCAGACTTTGGTGTTCTGTGGAGCTGCTGCTTTCCTTGAACGTGTAATTCCCAAATCGAGCTGGCCACGGATGTGCAAAGCGCGACTGGAAAATGTCAGCTTTTGGCAAGCAAAATACCTGGAGCGAGTGAGCGTGATGCTCGCAGAGTGCCCAGCACTGGTGCTGATGCCAGCCCTCTGAACCGGTGGCATTTCCCAGGAGCGCTGCGAGTGCCTGCTCTCTGCATGGGGCTGTGCCAGGGTCTGCCCAGGGCAGAGGCACACACAGGAGAGTGATCCCTACAGCCTCCACGGGTGGTTTTCTTTGCTATGAAAAGGGATGTGGTATCTCCAGGGTGGTGCTTTCCAAGGGGAAAGGGTCTCTTCCTGCTTGTTTGAAGCTGGCAGAGGGAGGGGCAGCGAGAAAGCAAGCAGCTGTCTGGTTGTTAGTGAGTGGTTTAACGTCTCTGTAGAGAAGTGGACGGCTTTCTGATGAGTAAACCAGGCTTTCTTCCCTACTAAGAGTTTTTTAATACTGTTTAGCAGCTGAAGATGTATGTGTCTGAATTTAATTTTGCTTTATTTAATACCAATGAAAAGAATTTGTTTGAACTTTATAAATTAAAACCCACTGAAAGGCATGTGGGGACTCTGTGTGGACTGAGCAGTCTGTACTGTGCACCCTGTGAGGAACAGGCTGTCCCGGGGATGCTCCCCGGGCCCGGCTGCGTGCCTGGGAGCCTCACCAGAGGGATCCTTGGGTGGAGAAAGGGGTGTTATACAGCCCGGGGGTTTGGAGAGAGTTAAGAGAAGGTGGGGCCGAAAACCAGCGAGTTCTCACTCCCGTGCCTCCAGAGTGCGTGTGATTTGTGTGTCCGCACCAGCGCATGCATGGGTGTTGGTAGCAGCAGCGTGGTGAGGTGTGAATCCTCCCTGCTGCTAGAGCATGGCTGCAATTACAGGTGCATGAAAATGTTTGATGTTCTTACGTTCAGTTGTGATGGTTTCTTGGAGCCGGGTCGTTGTCCGGGGCCAGGCACTGCAGCGGGAGATCAGCACTGCTGTGTTCTGTGGAGGAATAAAAAGCCCTGAAGTTCGTGTTGCAGCTCTGTGATCGAGACACCCAAGTGCCAGTGACATGAGGTTCTGCACGGTGAGGACAGACGGGTGAAGCCTCCTGAGTCCCTGCCCAGCTCTTCTCCCTGGCCTGACGCTGAGCAGGACACATCAGGCATGTGAACCCACCAACACTGAGCCAAGACATGAGTTTGCTCATGCTTAGATCTTGCCTGAGCTCTTGGCTGGTTGCAGGCTCTGCCCGGGGGGATGAGCAGCTCTCCTGGCTTGCCCCAAGCCGGTGTTCCTGTAGGCAGTGCTGGCCTTCCTTGGGAGGGGTGCAGCAGGGCCCTGGCCACCCCTGCTCCGGGCCCTGTCGCTGTGCTGGAGCTGGCCCCAGTGTGCTGGTGGTCACAAGAGGGCGGCACGGCCTTGCGGTCCCTCAGAGCTTGGACTGTTCTCCCCTTGCCTTTTCCTGGTCCATGGCAGTGGGTCGCCTGCTCTGCTTTCCCACATGAAACAGCTCTGTTGTGTTTCTCTCGTGACTGAAGCTACCAAACAGTCTCCAGAACAGCAATTTCCCAAGCCAGGATGAGCCTCTGGAGCACCCGGCACCTTTTCCTGACACTGAAATAAATGTGTTTGTGCCCCATGTCGTTCTTTTAGTCAGACAGGTTCTTCAAAGGAAAATCTACAGGCTAAGGAGCTTCACAATTAGCAGATCTCTGCCCAGAGCTGCTCTTTCCCCAGCTGCGGACACGCTGCAGGCTGTGGTCCCTGGCACAGTCCCGGGGGTCCTGCCAACCACTTAAGCCCCCACGCAGGTTGAAGCTTAAACCAAACCATCTGGCTCAGAACTCATCCCCTCTGCTCGTTCCTGCGAGCTCTGGTGCGTCTGGACTGCACAGAGCTCCCTGCCCTCTCCCTGCAAACCCCAAATGCCCGGATGGGGCTGGGGAGCTGGGACCATGTGTCTTGGCTTCCCCCAAACTGTGTGTTGGCGTTGGTGGTTGTTCCCCGCTGCGTGCTGGCACCAGGCACCACCTCCTGACAGCTTCTGTCTGCAGGAGGGGTCCGTACCCCCTCCCTGACAGCATGGGGGTTGCTTGGTTTTTCCCGCACAACCCAGGAGATGGGAAATCCCTTCCTTGGACCATGCCCCGTATTTGACTTCCCAGCGGGTGCTGCTCCTGCCCGGTGCGAGGGAAGGAGACGAGCTCCTGCTGGGCTCCTCTGCGCTTCCCCCGCTGTCACCACCCCACACAGGGCAGGAGCCTGTGATGAGCTCTTCAGTTTCCTCAAGGAACAGGCAGAGGATAAGTTTCAGAGCTCACCAAGAACTGTGGATTTCGTTTGGATTGTGTTTTCTGGGTCTTTTCAGACCTTACTCTCATGTTCTGTGTTGCTGTCTTAGACCATAAACAGCCGGTGCAATTATTTATACCATGTGCTGATTTAAAACCTGCCTCTCCCCATAATTCCTCCCTTAGCAAAACACTGGCGGCTGGCAGCTGGGGTG
>NW_010396871.1:1756-3299 GCF_000710305.1 Buceros rhinoceros silvestris | reverse complement strand
AGAAGCCCGAGACAGCATGGCCCTGCCCTTGGTGTGGGGACAGCCTGCCCTGGCACCCAGCTTGTGGCCAGGATGTGTCCGGGGCAGACAGGCGCTGGGACGGGATGGGGCTGGATGGGGCCGGGGCTCAATGGTCTCAAGGCTGCTGGTTAACTTGGAAAGAAAAGATGCTTTTGTTCTGGTGTTGTGCTTTGTTAAGGGGCTTGTAACCTGACTGTGGAAGTTTGGGCTTGGATGATCCCAAGCTGGTGGGTCTGAACCTGGGATCAAGTGTGGGCAGCTGTGACCTGGCAGAAGGGCAGGTGGCTGGTGGGGCTGCAGCGCTCAGCCTTTTCCACCCAGCTCAGACTCTGAGTACTCAGGAGAGAGATCATGCTCATTTAACCTTTGCTTTTCCTGCCCTAGCTCTCGATTCGCTTTGGAGCAGGGAACCAGAGCGCCTGGCTCCAGCTCAGCCCTTCAGCGCAGGGCCGAGGGCAGGGGGCTCTGCCGGGATGAGCCTGGCAGCCCCTGCAGCCCCAGGGTCCAGGGCAAGAAAAGAATTCGCTGCTAAATAGTGATGCTTTTGTGCATGTGAGGGTGTGCATAAAGGGTTTTCTGAAGCTGCCTCTGAGTTTTCCTGGTGTCCCCAAAGAAGGTGGTCAGCAGCAGCATGTGGCTCCTGTCCAGCCCTGGAAATCCCCCCCTGGGGCTGCAGTGCCCGTGGACATGGTACGGGCACTCCTGTCCCCCAGCAAGAAGTGTCTCCTTATCTGTGCAGTCAGTGGCCTAAAGAAAGAGCATCGTTGTGGCAGTGATTTTGGCTGAAAGGGTGCCCAGAGAGGCTGTGCCTGATGCTTTTGGTTTGGTTTAAATGTCTTCTGCGATGCTCCTGCAGGGGAAGAGCACCATGCCTTTGGAGCCCCTTGGTGAGAAGGCTTGCTGGGCCAGGCAGCAGGACGGCAGAGCCCTTGGCTTGTGGTGGCAATCCTGGGGACCCCAGAGTGCTGGAGCATGACAACAGAGCCCAGGGAGCGCTTGCAGAAGCCTTTGGGTCCTGTCACTTTGTGCTCCTCCTGCTCGGGGGATGCACGCTCTCATGCTCGGAGCCGTCAGGGAATTCGAGTTCTGGCTTGGTGAGCAGAGCTGCCGTGTCCCTGGCACGAGAGGCTGTGCTGGACGGGGCTTGCTCTGAATTCGGGTGTGGAAAACATGAGTGGTCCAACCCTGCGCAGGCGAGAGGAGACTGTGTGAGAATTCGTCATGCTGAACTTGCAAAGACCTGCCCTGGCTTGCAGGGAGCAGAGCTCTGCACCGGACCAAGACTCCTCGTCTGGTTAATTAATCCCACACCTCGGCCAGAAGTAGGGCTGGAGACAACAGCTGTCGCTAGAACGATGTGCAAAAATACACGAGTACACGTCAAATGTAGTTTATTAAATGGCATTTAGCTGTGCAGGGCCGGCAGACAGATGGGTCTCTGCTGCCTGTGATTATTTTTTTAGCCGCTGAACATGTTGGCTGTGGGAGGCAGTAGCTGGGTGCTGGCAGGAGTGTGTCCCTT
>NW_010396871.1:0-1684 GCF_000710305.1 Buceros rhinoceros silvestris | reverse complement strand
GTGTGTCCCTTGCACCCAGCCAGCTGCCGGCTCTGGGTGCAGCGTGCTGGTGCCCGTCGGGTGATGCCAGCCCTCCCTGTGCTGCTCTCAGGCAGCAGGAGGGGGTGTAGTCGGATCTGGGCCCTGTGGCTGCTGCCCAGGGAGGCTGGCTGTGGAGGGGCAGGGATCCCAGCAGCCCCCAGTTAAACCAGCAGCATTTCTGGGCTAACAGCGCGGGTGCTGGGCACTGTCCCTCCTCTTCCAGCCCTGGGACGCAGGCTGTCCTCCGGCTGTTGATAGCACAGCCCTCTGTTTTCCTGCCCATCTGCCGTAGGAGCGTCCCCGCTTTGGCTAATAATAAGGGATGCTCGCCATTCCTGGTGCCGCATTGGCGCCGGCCTTCGGGGACGCAGGATTAACGTCCCAGGCAGGCTCCAGCAGCTCTGAAATATTCCCATGGGAAGGGAAAGCTGCCTTGTGAGTGTTCTGCTTGTACCACTCTTCCGCACGTGAAAATACAGCCCGTATTCCCCTTCTCTCTGAGGTGCCTATTGGAAAACCGTGCCATAGCAGCGGGTTTCTGCTGGAGTTCCATCTCGAGCGGCAATCTGTGATAGACTCTTCCCAGACACGCACTCTCAGGGGCTGGAGTAGCGATAGAATTACAACTGGTTGGGTAGGTCGCAGAAAAAGCCATTTTCCCTCTGTGTCACTGGAGTCTGTAACTCGTGTAACCCGTCTCGGGGTCTCTGACATCACCGCGCCAGTGAGGCTGTTTCTGTGTGTTCAAACAGCCGCTGCCCCGCGCTGATCCCAGCACTGGGTGCTGCAGTGCCTGGCAGCCTCCAGCACCCACTGGGCTGGCACAAAAGCTGGGACCAAGGGTGCCCTGCGGACAGCAGCTCCCGCGGGCAGATGAAGAGGAGGAGCGGGTGGAGGGATGGAGCAGCTGGCCTCGGGCAGGGAGGGCGCCTCGCCTACAAGGCTGACGGTTTTGTGTTCGTGGCATGTAATGATGCAAACCTCCTGTTGTCGAAGTCTTCACGGTTCCTGGCTGACAGCTGTGGGCTAACAGACCTGTGGGGGGCTCAGGGAATCAGGACAGGATCAGCTTGTGCGGCAGAAAAGCCACCAAACCGTCACTGATTAATTTTTTCAGTGATGTCATCTCTTGTTTAGTGAAACTGAGGAGGCCTACAGGTCTGTGAGGAGCAGTCATCTGGAAAGTTTAGTTGTCTTCTGTGTGTTTAGTAAATAAGTCAGTGTTTGTAAATGCCTCCACTGGTATTTACAAACCAGATCATCCTTTGAGGGAAATGCACAGATTCAGCCTTTGCCAGGACTTTGAGGGACTGGGGAGGGCAGGGGGCTTCGTGGAGCCATGGGTAAGGCAAGAGATCCTCGGGTTGTCTGAGGGATTCCAGCACGTCAGGACCAGGAAAATATACTTGGTGTTGGAGGGTGAAGCACCAGCAGGATGTGACGGCACAGTGCTGGGAGAGGGGGATGTCCCGCTCCTCTCGAGAGGGGTCTTGCTGCAGGGACACCTGTGAGCCCAGCTGGCTGCTTTATCACCGAAGGGTGGGGGGGGCTTACGCCTTCGACCCCAGCAAGGTGACGGGGCACTGCCCTGCTGGCCAGAGAGTTCCCTTTTGGTCACGCACCAGCCCAGGCGGCATACTTGGAGCTTCTCTGTCACTCCTCA